>NW_011934143.1:368438-388017 GCF_000733215.1 Auxenochlorella protothecoides
GGGCCTTGCGCGGCGACGCCCCGGCCACGCCCGCGGGGTCCAGGCAGCCCAGGCGCGAGGCCAGGATGCCCTTCAGCAGGAGGGGCCGGGCGGAGTTGGGGGGGAGGGTGTGGGGGGCATGCAGGAGGGCCGCCAGGTAGCCGCCAAAGCGCTGCTGGGAGGGGAGCAGGGCGTTCAGGGCGGCAGCTGTCCTGAAGCCGTTCTCTTGATTGCCGTCGAACAGGCTCTTTGAGGCCCTGGATGGTGAGTGCCATGAATGAGGCAGGCTCGTGAGGGCATGTGGTGAGATTGGAGGGCGGGGTGGCGAGTTTGTGGCGTGAGGTGGAGCGAGTCGGGTCCGACCCTGCTGAACGGGCTGGAGGAGTCGAGCGGCGCCTGATGTTTGCAGCGCTTCGCCTCCCATCACAGAGTCGACAGAGGCTGAGCAGCCACACACGCCCTGCAAGTTGAAGATGAGCAACATCATCCTACCAACCGTCTCCGCACTCCCCCTCCCCATGCTCCCCCACAACCCTGAAGCCTCGGACCTGGGCCGCCCCCCCAGCGGGGGCAGGGAGTCGAGTGCCAGGCGGACGTTGTCCAGCCCGGCGGAGAAGATGAGGTGGCAGGCGGCCAGGAAGGTGGCCAGGTGCCGCTCCGTACCGGTGCAGGTCCGAGCGTGGAGCACGACGAGGTTGTCGGGCGAGAGGCTGAGCCACTGGTGCATCTGGCTGCAGATGGTCACCAGGATGTGCAGGGGGCACAGACCCAGCCCAGGGGGCCGCTCCCAGATGTTGAGCGGGAACTCCATGACTGCGATGAGTTGGGGGAGGGTGAAGGGGGGGCTGTGGTAGCGAAGAGAGTAATGGAATTTAATGCCTCCCTGATTCAGTCAGGGGAAAGGCAGCCCTCCTCTGCATTGCCAGGCCTATGTCAACCTTGCACTGAATTCAAGACACCATCCGCACCCCCCAGCATCTGTGCTGCACTCACCAGAGTTGTTGAAGTAGGAGTAGACGTCGGGGTCCCTCCAAGCGGGGCTGAGGTTCACAAACTGGATGCCGGCGGGGTCCTTGACCCCGGGGCCGGCCTCCCCGCCCCTCTCCCGGATGCCCTTGAGCTGCACAGACAGCTCCCGCAGGTACTGCTTGTAACTGAGGGGGAATCAGGAAAGGGAGGCTGGAGGTGGTTGGTTGTTCAAACCAGCAAGCAGGCAGTGGAGATGGGTTTGTTGAGCTGTTCCTGAGCTTGCCACAAGGCTCTTCACGGCACGCCCACAACAGACCTTTCAGCTCCATCAGGCATGCTTGCTACAGGGAGGAGGAGTCCCAAACAAGCAAAGGCACCGCTGGACCCACACTTTTAAGTTTCAGGATCCGCAGCACCTACCCATCTGACAGGTAGGACAGGCGGGAGGAGCGGTTCCAGGACTCCCTGTCCTCCTCTGCGATGAAGTCACATGGTGTGAGGACTGGCAATCTTCCAGCATGGTGACCTCACAAAGACCGTGACCTCCATGCACCGTCGAACCCACCCTCACATGATGTCAGAGACTGCCTCCCCACGCACCATACACGCAGGCCAGCAGGCGGTCAGTCAGGTAGTACGGTCGAGCCTCCTGGCTGGGACCACCGAACCAGAGGCCCTTGCTCAACCAGCTGAATGGAGACAGATCCATGGTCTGCTTGCCCGGCGCCTGAGTGACGCCTGTACCTCGCGGGCGGTTCAGATCACTTTCTCTCCGACAGTCTCGAGTGGGAGGTGCCAGGCTCGGCGGTGCTCCGCAAGGTCATTATCCCGTTCCATGCGGCTTAACAAGTTCAATAATGATTGGTAGGTCTAATTTTACTTGAAGGTCGTCAGGAGGAACGAATTTCAGCAATCAGTTGGACCATGGCCCGGGTCGCGCGCGCTGGGGTGTCTTGCTCCGAGTACATCCGGGGCGAGGGGCCTTGGGGGTGTGAAGTACACACATCGCACGCGGACACAAGCTCACTGTGCCTAGGTTGTTCCCCACGTGCCTCATTGACATATTACATGCAGCACACCAGGGGCCAGAGGAGGGGATGGGCACAGCCGGGCATGCGACAAGGGAGGACACAGGTGGCCGGGCTTGCAGAGTACACAAGCTTTACAGGCGTCACCACATACGGGTACAAAACTAGGCGGGCAAGGATGGAGGCTCAAGAGCATTGGGCTCACACGCTGTCGCCCTTGCTGGGCAGAGCCTCGTAGCCGTGTGCGGCATGTGCCGCAGCGTACACGACTCCCTTTCCAGCTGCCCCCAGCACCATGAACTGGGGCTGCGGTGCGAGGGCACACGCATCACGCACCCTGTGGGCCGGATTGTGGGGTGCATATGGGGCTGGGGCGGGGTGGAGAACGCTAGCGGACATCCCACCAAGACGCTTTGATTCTCCCCTCTTGTCCCTTGGACCCTGGCCACTCACCTCCTAATCACTATGACGAGAGCGCAGGCAAAGACCCCGGCGACGGCGGCCATGCCGAGCGCCAGAATGTGCGGGGGCGGGCAGCGGGGGCGGGGGGGGTGCATGTCTGGCATTCCATCTCCCTGCGACGCCAGTAAGGAAAGGGGAGGGGGGGGGTCAATGAGCGTCGTCCTCGCAGCCTCAGGCGCTGGTAATGGCACCCTGCCTGCAGACTGCGGCACGCGTCTGGGCATCCTTGCGATCCCTCACTCCTTCCCCCTTCAACAAGGGCTCAGCCCACCTTCTTGTGCACCATGTGCGGCATCACCGCTCCGGCCCACATGGGCCCTCCCTCCTCCCCCTGGCGGTGGGGCATGGGGTGGTTGGGGGCCCCAAAGACCACCGACCTGAAGAGGTGCATCGCACACCCGACCAGGCAGGGGCGCCTGCCGCTCTCGTGGCCATGGCCATGACGGTGAGGCTCGCCGTCCCGGCGCTCGCCGTGGTGGCGGTGGCGGTCGTGGGGGTGCTCGCCGGCGAGCGATTCGCCGTCTGCGCCCTGGTCCGCGCCCACCCTCGCCCCGCGCTGGTGGCGGCACTTGTGGCGCAGGGGCTCGGCGCCCTCCATGCGGCCGGAAGCGGAGCTGGCACCCGACGCCTTGCCCTCCACGGCCGCGCGCTGGGCGTGCTTCCAGGCGTGCTTGCGCTTCCTGGCGTGCTCATCTTCCTCCTCGTCCTTGTGGCCGTCGATGTCATCGTCGTCCCCGCCATCCCTGCGGATGCTTCCGCCGGCGGGAACCGGCTCGACCTTGAACAATTCCGCCCCCTCCTCCGTGCGGTCCAGCATGCCATGGGCGCCCGCAGCGGCGCGGCCGAGGAGGAAGGGGCGCGCCGGCATGGCGACGGCCGACCCTGCGCCCACCGCCGAGGTGGACACCGAGGAGCTGGCGTCGGCGACCTTGAGAGCGCTGGCATCAGCCACCTCGAGGGGGGTCACCACGCCCGGGAGGAAGGCGTAGGCCTCGCGGTGGTGGTGGTGAGTCTGCCCCTCGGGACCGGTCTCACCGGAGTCTCCGTAAAACAGCTTCTGCCGGAGGTGTGCCGACCTCCAGCCCAGCAGCTGGGCCAGGGAGGGGCGCTGTGGGTCATCCACACGGCTCAGGAAGCTGGATCGTACAACAACTATCACCCTTCCGGGGGCGGACAGGTCCTGGACGGAGTCAGCCTGCTGCGTGTCCAAGGGTTGTACGTGTGTCAATTGGTCGACCTTGGACACAGAGCGGCTTGCACCAAACACAAACAGGAACCGCCCAACTCACATCTGCTTGTTCGACGTGCACATCCGCGGAGGCGCAGGACGATGTCAGTGCCAATAGGAGCACGAGGCCGCTCGAAAGCTTGAAGCGGGAATCCCACATGGTCTCCCCGTTTCGTGTTCAGCGGCGAGGGTATGCTAGTGGAATTGCAACACGAGTATTGTGGAGTCGGGATGTATTCGACGCGCGAGTCAGGGGCCTGGGAAGTAACAACTAGACTCCCCCGCCTTTCCTTAGCGAGGAGCAGCTTCCACTCGAGAAAGGGTGACAACCGGATGCAACTGGGCTTTCCAAATGCACCGTACTCCGTGATTGCTGAGTTGCGTGACGTTGTTTACCAAAGTGGGTTCACCGACAACCTGTTTGAGGAGGCTAATAATGGAATGAGACACATACGCAGAGAAGACTGCAGGTCTGTAGATGAGACATACACTTACAGAAGGGCTGCAGGTCTGTGGGTGTTATAGGTCACAGTACGAGGAGAAACGTCGCTTCTTTTGCTTCTTATATACCATCAATTACCTTCGTGTATCTACAGCAGAGCTGTGTTCTGTCGAGGAGAAAATGGGGATGACTACCAGCGGTCGTTGGTCAGGGCGCGAGTATTCAATGTCACAAACGATTGTCACCATGAAGGCACCACGTCCCTGCAAGAAAGAAAAGGTCTTGTATTTGCATTGATTGGTGTTAAACCTGCGCCAATGCGTTTCTTGCTGTATCTCTGGCTCTGAGGCTCGGAAAATCGACACATCCCGGAGCTATCGCTGTGAGAGTTTCGCTCGTCATATCGAGGACACAGCGCACGCTTGGCCTTGCCTGAGTATCTCGGAACATCTTTCATCATGGGGAAGGGCGGGCCGATGGCGTTCCTGAACAAGAAGACCTGGCACCCGGGCCGGGTGCAGAACATGGAGGAGGTCTGGAAACGGGAGCAGGTGGCTTCCAAGGAGGAGCAGAAAGTGAGGGACCTGCAGAAACAGATCGCGGAGGAGAGGGCCCGGGAGGAGCTGCACTCCATGGCACAGGCAGCTGGGGTGAAAGTGTGAGTCTCAGGAGGGAGACCTCTGGAGGGGAGGTGGGGAGGAACTTTGTCGATGTGAGAACTCAGCTATGGCGCATTCATCCCCCCCACTGAAAGAAAGCTTACCATGCCTCCTCCCTCCCGGCGTGCAGGCGAAACGATCGGCTGGACTGGATGTACCAGGGCGGCGTCATGGCCAAGAAAGAAGCTGACTCGCGGGTCGCGACTCAGGGAGTTGGCTCGAGTGACGACCCTGGGGCGCAAGCGTCGAGTCAGGTGAGGTTGTTGGGAGAGTGGCGACGGGCATTCTCAAATCTGCTCCAGAGTGCGGAAGGAATCTGGGACCGTGGGCACAGCCCAGGGGGTGGGGGGGTGCCTGTCCGTGGCGCGATTGGAGATCCTTTAGGCTGCTCTGGTTGCATGTGGAACAGGGGACCCAGTGCGACGGGGCTGCCCAATAAGAGGTTTCCTGCACAAGGCACTGCAGCCCCAGGCACCCTTGCCTCGTGTCGATTCACATGGCCGCCCCTCCCTTGCGATGCAGGGGGAGCCTGCGCAGGACGCCGCGCCCGTCTCCCTCCCCGCCTTCTACTCCAACGACACCCCCGCCTCGGCCAACGAGATGTGGCAGCGCTTGCACGCCGACCCGCTCTTCGCCATCAAGCACCAGGAGCAGAGCGCCCGACGCTCGATCCTGGCCAACCCGGTCCAGATGCAGGCCATCAAAGCGCAGGTGGAGACAGGGGTCCAAGCGGGGTTGTGCCTGGATGTGCATGAACACTCTTTCGGCCGAGAACTCCATGCACCAAGCATGACAAGCTGTGCTCCCATATTCGCGCTCCACCACTCAGGTCAGGCAGCTGAAGCCCGAGCACGGCAAGGACAAGAAGAAGGAGAAGAAGGAGAAGAAGAAGAAGAAGCACAAGAGGGATCGGGAGTCGGAGGACGAGGCCGAGGAGCGGCGGGAGGTCGAGCACGCCAGCCACCCGGCCCAACCTCCCGGGCGGCCTCAGCCGTGGCGCGGCGAGGGAGTCCCTGATCGTCCCCGGCGCGAGGGTGCAGGAGAGAGGCGGCGCTATTCGAGGAGCAGGAGTCCCGTCCGGGGGAGGAGACCTCGGTCTCGCAGCCCCGGGCCAGACTCAGCGCACAGAAACCTGCAGCAAGCTGGACAGCGCAGGTCACGCAGTCCCAGTCGCGAGCGGCGGCGCAGTTCGCGCAGTCCCAGTCGCGAGCGGCGGCGCAGGTCTCGCAGTCCCGGTCGTGAGCGGCGACAGAGGTCACGGAGTCCCAGCCGCGAGCGGCGGCGGAGGTCACGCAGTCCCAGCCGTGCACGCCAGCAGAGGTCTCCCAGCCCCGCTGGGCGCCGACCCGCCAGCACCCAGATTGGGGGGCATGGCGGGGGGGGTTCGCAGGCCCACAGGGACGCGGCGTCGGCGCAGGCTCAGGGCACACGCTACGGCCTCAATTACCTGCGGCAGGAGGTTGAGGATGAGGAGCGCAGGTGCGCGGGAGGGTGGGGTTGGGGTTGGGGCTGGGGGCGCTTGCATTGTCGATGCATGCAGGAAGCCGGGAACAGCTGTTGCCCCATGGCTGCCAGATGGATGTGAGGAGGCGGGCCAGATGGGGCATGCCGGTGTGTGCGCCTGACGCTGGCCGGCCTACCAGGCTGCCACCGGGGCAGGGCTACCCCATGCACACCGCTCCCACGCCTGGGCTCCCCCGCGCAGTGCCCGGGCCGAGGCGACGCAGCGCCACCTGGCGGAGGCGGCGAGGCGGCGGGAGGAGGAGGAGCGCGCGGCTGCCGCCACGCGTGGCCAGCGCGCGACGTACCGGCCGGGCCGGCTGAGTGCCGAGGAGCAGGCGGCGCGGCTGTCGGCCATGGCGCACGCGGCGGAGGCCCATGAGGACGAGCGGGTGGTGCGCGTGCGATCCCAGACCGTGCGGGAGGCAGCGGAAGGTGAGGTTACGAGCGGGCAGGAAATGGGCGCGAGGCGGGACTCTGATCGATCAGCTGCGACCCTCTCGAGGGTGCTCGGGACTGAGATCAGCATAGAGTGGGTTGCTGACTTCAGGGTGCATCCTCATGTCACGCACCAGCCCATCACTTTCCTCTCAGCAATTCCCAACCACCCCCGAGAACCCGCAGAGAGGGAGGCGGGCCTGAGGGCTGCGGGGACGACAGCGAGCTTCCTCGAGTCTGCGCAGAAGGGAGTTTACGGCGCCGAGGGGGGTTTGGGCGCGTCCGGGAATGGGTCGTTGGCTGAGGCCGTGAACCGCCGGAAGCACTTCAACCAGCGAGGATCGGCGGCCGGCGGCGCGGCCTTCAGGAGGTGAAGACTGCACGGGGTCTCGGAGCGGAGTGCACACCCACGCGGCTTCAGAGAAACGGATGTCCATCCGTGTGCGGGAACCCAATGTTGCGCCGAGCCAGGCTGACGTTGCGTGACAAAAAATTGGCTGCCATGTGAACGCCTGGCTGCATCATGCGGGACGCACAGGTCCTGGGCTGATCCCCTTCGATTCACTACTCTGCTGAGGGCGAGACTGTGCATTCTGACATTTACAAACTGAGCAGGAGGAAGGGAGAGCAGACTGAAGGGTAGAGGATTGATGCAGACGGCAAAGGAAGCTGAACATTGTTGCACGAGCACAGAGTCTTTCAAGAAGCAGAAGACCGCTGTGCATGCCTTCACACCACCCCCTCTGGCTTGCCACCCGGCACCAGGAGGGCAATGTTGTTGCCGTTGAGGAGTATCTGACTCAGTCGAGTCTCCTGAGGGAATGGGCAGAAAGGACGGGGGGTACAGTCACCCTTGTATGGTCACTCCTGTGAAGAGAGCAGATGCATCCCACTCCACTGGCCAACCTGGCCTACCTGCTTGCCCTCGGGAGTAATCTCGTACTCGATGACATCTTCCAGCACCATGTTTACGTACACATCAAAGCCTCTGCGGGGTACCGGTGTATGGGGATGGGATACGATGGCTGGGACAAGGGGTGCAGCTCCAACTCCTCACCCTCCCACTCTCACTTGAGCGTGCCCACAATCTCCTTGTCTCCTCGTAGCAGGATCCAGATTCTGCTGCCGATGCATCGATCGACCAGCTCAGAGGGCAGCAACTGGCTGGGATTGCCCCCGAGGTTGGACCGCTTTGGTGCCAACATCGGGAACAAGAGTACACGAGTAAGTGCGAGCTACGCGGTTGTGGGGTGCTTTATATTCCTACGATAATTCTAAATGGATAAGTTTTGTAAGACGTTCTCCGCAGGCTCACTGCCCAGATCATATGGTGTGTATTTGCGATTGTAACCATGAAGGCCACAGCAAGGGCAAGTAAGGATTTCTGGTGCTGGTGCTCCCCCACTCTGGTCGATTCGGCACTCTCTCTTCTACTTGATTCAATATAGGGCACACACGCATAATTTGATGTGCTGCACTCTGGAGCAAAAGGAGGGCGATTTGCTGAGCGCATGCGCATCGAGGATGCTGCTCAAGCAACATTCAGGCGGCACTGCTGCATGGCATCAAAATACTGCTGGCAAGCCCCCATGTCGCCGCTGGCCCAGCTCATGCAGTCTGCAAAGGCCTTGGCTTGCTCGGAGCAGGGAGCCTTCTCTGCCACGAGCTGCTGGGCGGCCTCTGTCGCCGCAGCGGGCTCCGGGTGCCGGGAGCCGAGAACGGCATCCACAGCGCGATGACCGAGGGCAGAGCCTGTCCCCATGGCCATGCCTGACAGGAGAAAATATTGGGGGGGGTCATTAGGGGCAGTTTCTCGGTGTGATGACAGATTGGCATCATTGAGAGGACTGTCACGCACTAGCAATCGGACAGATGCTCGGCACCACTTCCCCAAACATCCCAGCGGTCACCTGAAACGAGCATGCCGCCAATGCCGGACATCATGCCGCCACCAGCCTGGGGCTGGGCCGGAGGGGGGGCCGCTGCAATGACATGGGGTGATGGGTGTGTGTGTGAAAGGGGCCTCCCAGTCATCCGGGATGGAATCTTCGAGGCCTCAGGGCACCCACACAGGGGACACCGAGGACCCGTCCACACGTGCACAGTCCACATCGAAGCAGCTTTTACCGTAACATACCATTGTGTGGAGCAGGAGGGGGGGGTGAAGGGCGGGGGCTCGAGTGCTGCGCCTGGGTGCTCACGGGCCGAGCAGGGGCACGAAAGGATGGCGGAGGTGCCCTCGGAGGTGGAGAAGGCGCTGCAGGATGGAACGAAGATGTTATTAGAGTCCTTCTCGGATTTGATTTGAGCAATGCAAGGTCATTGCGGCTCCCCTACCACTGTCTGGAGTCCTCCAAGCAAACCTCCACACGGCTCACCCCTGCGCATACCGCCACCACCACTGCGACGCGCCATAGTAGCGTGCGAGTCTATACAAAACTTTAAAATATAGTGAAGTCGAGAATTATCGCGTCCTGGGTGTCATGGAACGCTCTCAAGACCAGGGGAGGGCCGTTGCGGTGGGACGATGTCAACCTCTGTAAAAGGTGGAAAGGACGAGACCCCTTTCCAGCATCCACGAGTACGCTCCCCCGCGACACCTGAGCGTTGGCGAGCACCAGTAGTGCCTCAGAGAACCTAGCGTGATCCCAAGGAGTACTGCTGGTCGGCAGGGTACCTGAGTTCCTCTCGCCATGTCGTCCTCCGCGAGCGCCTCGTCTTGTGAGTCATGGCACTTCTCGGGTTGGGGACAGCCGGGGCCGGTATGGACAAGCTGGCGCCTTTGGAGATTTGAATTGATAGCGGATGCCCATAAAGTAACGGGTTCTCATTCCCGCGTAGACTGGAGGGTGGCGGGCATGACTTACAACAAGTATGCCGGTCTGTGCGCCGATATGCTGCGTGCGGCTCTCAAGGAGCCTGCCAAGACCAAGGCCAAGGCACGCGAGGCCATCTACTACCGGTCCGCTGTCTGGGAGAACGGCCAGCCCACCAAGCAGGGTGCGCAGGGCATGTAGGAGCTTGCCTTGACAGCTTTGTGTCCATTTGCCATCAACTACCCCCCCTCCCACCCCCTTCTCAAGCCTTCCTCCTCTTCCCTCCCTGGCAACACCTGCAGTGATCACGGACATCACAGAGGGAACATCCGGTAAGCTGTCGTGAGTTGCGACAGGCCTGGTTCCACCTTCCCAACGGTACAGATCGCAGAGGGGGCACCTTCGCTCCGTGGGGGAGCATTCCGCTCTGCCTCTCCCCGACTGCAAACCTTTGGCCATGAAATGCTTCCCCGACGCCTGCGCTGCTCGCAAGTGCCCGTCACAGTCAGGTGTCAATCGGTCAACTCAATGGTTCAGCGCAACAATAGAGAGGGTGTCCAGCGCTGATAGGTTGGCGTACGGCGTTTTGAAGCCCAGGCTGGGTTTCTTCCCCGTCACAGGGCGCACGCTTGCCGCCTCCTGACGCGGGGCCTGGTAGGGCGCAGCCGTCTCAGGCCTGTGTTGGGGACGGGACGGGCAGCTGGTCTTGGGCCAGGGGAGAAACGATGGCCAGCACGGGCATGGGGGTGTGCCTGGATGTCTCGTACCCCAGTGCATGAGCAAGGAGGACCCCATTTCCAGTTCAAAGGGTGTGTGCCCTGCCCTGGCAGCCCCGATCGACCTGACCGGCATGCGGCTCAGATCGAGCTCTCACCCCACCTGATGCCGCTGCCGTCCTCCAAGGTGTCCTGGCTGGTGGTTTCGCTGTACGTCCCCGTGCCCTCAGACTCCCTCGCCCGGTCCTGCGCGCCCCCCCCGCGCTGGTCCCCCTCCTCCCCGTCCGCCTCCTCCTCCTCGTCGGAGCTTGCAAAGTCGGCCACCGCGCCGACGTGCTTCTCGCACGCCACGCGGTACGGCTCCACCTGGGGACGGGTGGGTGGGCATGGTGCAGGAGGGGCCGCGATGCATGGAGACACCGAAACCGAGAACTCAGCCATGCACAAAATGGAAGGCCTGTGCACCACCACGTGCATGACCATGCGCATGGACTCTCGCCACTTCCCTTCACATGCACACGCTCGCCAGCACACTCAAATTCTCCCTCCCCCTTCCACGCTGCCAGACACTCGGCTCACCAGGAGGAGGCCCCCGCCCTTGGCCGCGCAGGGCAGGTGCAGGGAGACGGGGCAAGTGGTCATGCACCCCAGCGTGGCGCCCTTCTCGCCGCACAGCCGGCACCGGATGCCGCGTCCCCGCAGGACCGCCTTGCCCGCCAGCTCGACGATGGCAGCGGGGTCCCTGCAGCGTGGGAGCGGGGCGTCCGCGTCGAGAGTCGAGAGGGCAGAGCTCCGGACCGAGTCGGCCACCGAGGGGCCCGGCCCTGTGCCAGCCGTGCGCGCAGTAGATCTGAACGTCCGCCTTCCGGACGACGCCCTGGCCGCGAGCTTTCGGCCAGTAGAGTCACACTTCGCCCACCGTGAGCGCCGTTCTTGAGCAAGACCAGGCCCCTACGTGCCACCCCCCCCCGACTGCTCCTTCCACCCAACCCGAACCTACACACACGACCCACTCACCCCTCAGCCACCTCGGGCGACCAGCGTATGCACTGGTCGTGGCACCAGGCAAAGGTCTTGCGGGTGGGCTGGACCAGCACCAGCGGCCCCAGCCCCGCCCGCGACCGCCCGCCCGGCCCCACCAGCCGGCTCTCCAGGGGCGGGCCCGCCGCCTGGTGGCACAGCGCGCACAGCGTGCCGGCCTCTGCGCCCTGGTTGTGCTTCTCCCAGTACCGCGCGATGTCCGCGGGGTCGGGCCCCCGCGGACCCAGGGGCATGGCCAGGGGCGGCACGCCTGCGGGGTCCAGCCGGCGCGCGGACGCGGCGAGCGGGGGCCCCGCGGGCTTGACCCCGGCGGGCGCGTGGCTGGTGGCGTTGACCTTGACGGGCGCGACGCCGCCTGGCTTGACCCCGGCGGGGGGGCTGGGCGGCGCCCCGGGCAGGACCTGGGGCTGCGCCCACTGGGGAACTGAAAGGGGTGGCAGGGGGAGGGTGGAAGGCTGTGTTGCGATGGGTCATGCCGGGCTTTGCCTAGGACAGGGCTGTGCATGGGCCACACAGCCCCCCTGTGAGAAACGGGGGAGCATGTCGCGGCCGGTAGTTGCCCCCACGACCGCCCCATGCTCATGCACTGACTGCATGGGGGCCATACCACCTCTCATCCTCCGACGACTGCAAAGCCACCGGGGCCCACGGGCTCTCACCGCTCCGCGGTTTGGTGGGCGGCTTGACGCGCGGCGGCGGCGCGGCGCTGGCCAGCAGCCCCGTGTACTCCCGGTCGCCCAGCCTGACGCCCAGCCAGAGCTGGCCCAGGGGGCTCAGCTCCCACTTCAGGATGCGGGGCGGGTCTCGGGTCCCCGCAGGCTGCGCAGTAGCGATGGCGCCGCTGCCCTGCGGCGGGGGTCCAATGTGTGCAGGCCCGGGGGTGGCCTCGCGCGGCTGCGGCGAGAGCACGCTGCGGGCAGACGGCCCCCCGCGCCCACGCCCCCTCCCTCGCTTCCTCGGATCGCCTGGGGAGCGGGCAGGCGTGGTGGGATTGGGCGGGGTGTCCTCGCAGGAATCGTGATGAGCTGTAGCATGCAGAGGCTCCCTCTGACCCCAGGAATGCCAAGCAAGCCACGGGCAACCACCACTGACCCCTCGATCCCACCCTACAACACGCCCCGCTTGCGAGCGCTGCCGTCCCACCTCTGGCATGGGCGATCAGGGGCCCGTGCTGTGCGCCCCCCGCGCCAGCGAGCGAGGGAGTGGAGGCGCCGAGCGCCACCGCGACAGCGAGGGGCGAGGCCTCAGTGCGGGCCCGCTTGGCCACCTCTGGCTTGGCGTCGGCCCTCGCGGGCCGGCCCCACCCCGAGGAGGACGCTGGGGACGCGGGCCCACCTTCCCCAGCCTCGCCCGGCGCCAGGCCGGTGCCGGGGCAGTACAGGGCGAGGACGCGGGGGTCGCGGGGGTTAGCGCCCAGCCTGGACCCCACCGGGTTGAAGGCCGAGCCAGGGTGGGGCCTGGGGCCAGGCAGGCTCCCGCCCTGCACCGGCCTGAAGTACGACGACCCGGCGCCCGCCCCGGCGAGCGTGGAACCCGGCGCCAAGGGCGCACTGGCGGCCCGCACCACCGGATCGGCCAGGGCCGCCGCTGGTCCGGCGGAGGTGGGTTGCAACGGGGCGGGGGCAACCGTTTGCGCCGGCTCGGGCTGGGTCTCCGGCGCCTCAGCGCGCCGCCTGACGGCCGCCTCGCGTGTCAGCCGGGTGGAGGCCGGCCCCGCCTCCCTGCCGCCGGAGCGCGAGGCGGCGGCGGACGGGGCGTCCAGCAGGCCCGAGCCGCGCTCGGAGGAGAGCGGGGGCGCCATGTGGCAGCGCGGGTGGCGCAGGTGGGCCTTCACGGCCAGGCCCCGGGCCTCCATCCAGTCGCCCAGCAGCGCGGCCTCGCCGCCCTCCATGGGCACGCGCAGCGTGTACTTCCACTTCTTGCTCGCAGCCATGCCTGGGCCAGGGGGAGCGGTGGGCGTGTGGGGAAGGTGGTGGAAGGGGCATGTCCCAGGGGAGAAGGGTGCCAGCATGGCTGCCACACTGCTGTGGGCTTGGAAAGGTGCTGCCCAGGCAGCGGGGGTGGCGGGCTACCTCGGGGAGGCAACATTCACACTCTACTAGACGGCGAGACTGCAGGCATTCCCAGGCCTGAGTGCAGCGCCCTGTGCATGCCTTCCAAGGACCCCAGCAAGCCACGCATGGAGGCACACGTGAGTTCACCCCCCCACCTGCATGCCGCTCAAACTCCGTGGGGGTCAGCTGCAGAGGCATCACCCCCAATTTCTCCCCCAGGCCCGCGCAGTCTCTACACTGGCATGTCTGCATGGTTATCGATTTTTTTTGGGGGGGGGGAGAATGGGGGCTGAGCATGAGATCTTGCGTAAGAAGCGGAGACTCCGGCCGATGAGGTACAGCAGCGGTGTGTGCATTGCAAGTGCGGGGAATACATTGCCAAAAACACTCACCAGGCGCTGGCTGGAGGTCCAGAACACGCCCTTCACGTTGTTGCACACGATGTTTATGCACTCTGGCAACGGCATGGCCATGGAGGCTCTATCCACGGGGGGCTGCGTGCTCTGCACAGGGGGGCACCGTGAAGGAATCGAAATGCAGGCTCCACATGAGTGGCGCCTTGAATAGAGGCGTGGCTTGGGGAGCACAAGAGAACGTGAGCAAGCAGGGGGGCTGCCAGCAGTCCATGTTCCAACCCTGGGGGGGGGGGGCCCCCCGCCGCGGGCACACCTCTTCACTGGCGGTGAGTGGGAGGTCCATCTTCTCCATGAGTCGTGATCCTAGATAGACCTCAGATTGGTCTGCGAGGATGTCTGCAGGTTGCGTTCGGCTAAAGACCAATCACGCCCTCGACATCATATTCCCCTTGGTCTCGTGAGATCATGGCACCCCCCCATCGCCGGGAATGAACAACCGCATCCACTCCACCAGGCCCTGTGCGGCCTGAACGGCATCCTCGACTGCGTCAAGTCCATCTTACACCCCCACTCACCAGGATTCACCCTGAGCTGACTGCCGCGGTGCAGCGTCGACTGAGAGCGAGATATTGAAAGAATGCCCGTCGCTGTCGCCAAGCTTCGCCGACGGGGGTGCTCAGCTCCCAGGCAGTATGTAGTGCAGGATGATTTGGATCAATAATCAGGTTGAGGCACCCTCGAATTCTCGGGAGCCGTAGAGCTTGCAGACCGAGATTGTGTGCGACCCCCACCCTGGAGGTTGAAAGTGAAGGGGGGTCGATACCCTCCGATGTGCACACCGGGCCTGGCAGCGACCAGTATGAATTAAACGGTGGCCCTCAATTGGGTCCAAACATACGATTCCTGTGTCATGCCTAGTTGAATGGCTGTCTGTGCTAGGGAGCACTGCGAGTTCACAAGCTAGAAAGGACGCCTGCATGATTCATCCCATAGTGAGGGCCCGCTCGCATGGCTTCAGTGTACGGTCTCTGCGGTCGCCTCCCACACCGGGCCGACTCCCTTCCCGTGATGCAGTTGTAATCACAGGCAGATTTGGCGTTCATGCCCCCCTCTTCCAGGCGGCCGAACGATCGCCCTGCAACAGTATGCTGCGCAGACGAGACAGGGTTCCCGTGGCAGCTTCGCATGCCTCGCGCTGCTGCCCCAGCTCTGCCTCCAGGGCAGCCAGACGACGTCCCAGCTCTTCCTCCCGCTGACGCGCGCCTGCACGGGTTGCCTTCCCCTGAGCCTGTGCATAGCAGGAGGTTGTTTGCCTGGTGGGTGTGCCAGTACTGGAGCTGGCATGCTCCATCTGGAGGTGTGGGAGCCATGCTCTGCCACGTCCGGCCCTCTGAATCTCCTGGCCACATCCCACCCTCATGACTCACCGTGAGCTCAGTCACCAGGCTCTCCCGCTGCTCTGCGGCCCGCTTCAGAGCTGCCACCTCGGCCCTCAAACCGTCGCACTCCCTGTCCACTCGGGCACCCAGGCTGGCGATGGCCCCCGCCAGCCGCCGCTCCTCCGCCTCCAGTGCACTCCTCGCAGCCTGCGACTCCGCCAGGGCAGCGTTGCAGCGCGCCAGGTCCACCTCGCGCTGACTCAGCAGGCCCTGCAGGGCAGTGAGCCGGTCTCCGGCTGCCCCAGCCGCGGCCTCCGCTGCCCGCAGCCTGACGGCCAGGGCTGTGCGGTCACGCCTCTCCACACGCCTTTCAGCCTCCAGAGCCTCCAAGTCGTGCTGCAGTCGCTGCTGGGTCCTGGCAATGAGGAGATGGGTACGGGGCGGGTTTGCGAGACAGGGACCTGGGTGGGTATGGGGCAGAGGAATCAACAGTGTGGGGCTGGAGGGGTGCACTGTCGTTCTGAAACGCATGCTGACAGAATAATTCACAGAGGAGGCCGAATTTGTACGTTGTGATCGAGGCAGAGCAGACAAGGTGGATGCTGTAAACTCAGCAGCCTCTCAGTGCATAGTCATTGGTTGCAGTACTGACTTCACATTAACCGAGAAGTGCAGAGGCGTACGGCGTCTTGTCTTCACGCCTCAGCCCTCCTTGCACCGAATCACTTTACACTGAGAGCACCTACTCCAATCTCATCATGAGCCCGTCCACCTCCCAACATGCATACCTGCGTTGGTCCTCAACATCAGCTTTGAGGCCAGAGACCAGGGCTGCCTGAGCCTTGGCTGCCGCCTCCCACTCCCCGGCCTGCTTTCGCTGATGACAAGCCTCCTCCTCCAGGACCTCGCGCGCCTGGGCAGTGTTTCGCTGCTCTTGCTCCATGGCTGCTTCCCAGCCTGGCTGCATCCAGGCATCACGGAGGATGGGCGGGGGGGGGGTTCAAATACCAAACTTCAGACATGGACTACTCCCAGCATCAATCGGTGTTCAGAGCGATGGTCCTACGCAAAACCTTTAGGCCTCAGCATGGCCAGGTACAGAACACCTTGGGGCACCTATTCTGTCAACTCACATCGATGACTGTCACCGACACATCTCCGGGACGGGGCGACATGACCACGGTCGTAATCCTCGGCGAGCCGCAGCCGCCGGCTGTACCCGGCGGAGGGACTCGAACCTTGAGAGCCTGCGCTTCAGAGGGATGAACTCCGGTGGCCATGGGAATGAAATTGGGTTGTAAGTTTAATTACGAGCTCGGTATAACGCGCTTCGATAGGGTCTCACCGGGTTGGCAGGGTTGGTTCCGGAAGGTGACTTCCCATCTGGTGAACTCGCATATATGTTCATCGATGGGGACCGATGAGCAGATGAAAATGGTGTATCCTTGTACTGATTCCAATCTGGCAGAGTAGGGTGGGAGACTGCATTGTAAATCGGGGTATTCCTCGGTGACATGTCAACATCCCGGCACCCAGACATTACGACCGACCCACTTTTCGATGTCACAGTAACCTCCGCTTGATACATTTGAGTGGGGAAAGATCAATTTGCCAGACTTTAGACAACTGGGTCGGGGCGGTGCACCGTCATCTGCTGCCATGGTTAAGGACGTCAAGGATGTTGCCGATACCGTCGAGGGCAACAGCAGTACCCCTTCACGATCCGTTTTCCGCCTGGCCTGGGGACCCGACCTGAGCGGAGCTGCAGGTCACATACCGCAATGAACGTTGTCGAACAGTTAGTTTTTGATCTCTATATCAGTTCAAAGTATTTGGCTGCAGTCCTCACCCCAAGCATGGCTTGCTGCACGCTCATCGTTGTGGCGTGTCGGTGAAACTGGTGGCCTTTTATTGCACTGGACCATGCTGAGCATGCATGCCGCGGCGCATCCCCTGGCATCATGTCGTCAGGTCTGGTCTCCTTTATCCAGGTGCATGGATGCATGTGCTTCATGCCCGCTTGTTTCAGGGTCCTCGAGCGGTGCGCCAGTCGTGGGGGTCAGCTGCGCCGCGTGGACTGGGTAATCGAGCGGTTCTTTCGCGGCATCGATCAGTTTGTGTTTCTACCATATGATTACCTCGCGCAGGAGGCCATGCACGCGGAGCAAAGCAGTCGCATCCGGCCGACCGCAGCACAGGACTCGCGCACAGGCCCCTTCGAATGCCGGCACCGCGTCTCCCCCCCCAACCCCCTCTGCCTCCGTCCCCGCGGTGAATTTGGAAGAGTATGTGGCACTGAAGGCCGCCTTACAACGGCAGACGCTCGTGTCGGGGCTGGCCCTGGCCGGGTACCTGACACTGGCCCTGGACCCTCAGGGCGGCGCCCTGGCGCTGGCGGGCACGGCGGCGTCCTGCGCCTACCTCCGCGCCCTCCTGGCCGACGTGGACGCCATCGCCCCGGGCTCGCGCGCCGCGCGGGCCGTGCAGCTCCCTGCGCGCTCGGGCCCACTGCGCACGCTGGCTGCGCTGCGCGTCGCGCTGCAGCCCCGCCTCCTCGCCTTTGTGGTCCTGGCCGCGGCGCTGGGCACGCTGCCGGGCCTCTCCGACCTTGACGGCCTCCACCAAGCGTGCGCGCTGGCGGGCTGCCTCTCCCACAAGGTCGGCAAGATGGGGAGGTTGGGGGGTGCAAGGGGGTGCACGCAAGAGGTATGCCTGCACTCGTGCACTGCCACTGGTGCAGGGCGCACCGCCCCACTCATCACGGGCTCAAACAAGCACGCGTTTCGGCTCGCAGGCCGCAGAGGCCCCCTCACTTTTCCTTCCCTCCTTTCTTCCCCCTGATGCCTGAACGCAGGCAGCCCTGTTTGGACAGGTCTACGCCGCCACGAAGCCTCGGGCGCTGACGCAGGAGGAGCTCCTGCGCCCACCCCCGCCGCGCATCCTCCCCCTGGAGGACGACCGGGCGTGAGGCGGGGGGTGGATTTGCGCCCTGCCCCGTGCCCGGCAGCGTGAAATCCTTCCCGGTGCGCCTGCCATGCCCTCGAAACCATGTCCAGGGAAGTCATGTGTCGCTGGCGCCCCCTGACACTCTCATGTAATCCACATGCCGGCAGGGGCCCGATGGGGTTGGGGGTGTTGACATTCGGTTGCGGTGCATGCCGGCACATGGCCAGTGGGTGGGGGAGTTCGAATGAGGCAGCCAGCACGAGAGCTGGGTGGTGCAAGGGCTCGCGGCGGCGGGCTGGCGACTCGGGGCATCTCATCACTGGCCCTTGTCCCGATCCAGGACCTTGTAGCACTGCAGAGCGGTAGCAGAAAGAGTGCTGGACGTCCTGGCCCGTCTGGGTGCCTGCGGTCTCCTGCCAAACCCCTGCATGCCGCCCCTCACCCTGACCCCCCCAAAAGCCTCCCAGTCCTGTTCCGCCCCACCTGCTCCACGTGCGGGTCCTTCTGCGCCTCCATGCTGACGGCGTAGCGGTACATGGGCTCGTCAAAGGCGCCCCGGGTGGTCGGATTGCCCAGCGCCTGCAGACGGGCATGTGACAGACCAGGGAGTCGATCAGGAAGCGACGTGAGCCAGGCGTCCGGCGGAGGGCAGACGCTGCGATGCGCACGACCCTGCTCGTCTCCCCCCGCCGCACCCCTCAGAGCCCCTGCCCACCTGCGCCGTCATCCACTCGGCGTACTTGTCCACGAAGGGGCCGCCCACGTGCCAGGACGCCTTGACAAACACGGTCTCAAAGGGGTGCATGGACAGGCCGTCGTACGTGCCGTGCCGGCTGGGGTGCACGTTGTTGTTGCAGTTCCAGTTGGCGCGGTCACGCCAGTCCACCTGGGGTGTGGGTGGGTGTGGGCGTGTGTGGTGATGGTGGTGGAGCGCAGGCCCAGGCGGGGCTGGCTGGCCAGCCGCGCCCACGCAAAGCCGCCGCGGTGCAGGTCCAAAACGGGCCAGACTGATCCCAAGTGCCAAAGCATGCAGAGCAGGGGCTGGTTCCAAGGGGTGGTCTGCCAGCAGGGAGACCCATCTGCACGCAGCCATGCCCATCCCGGGCTGGCAGGAACCCCTCCTTCCATTCGCACAACAATCCAAGGGTGGCCCTTGCCTTGCGGTACTTGGACATGAGCGTGTCGAAGGTGTACCCATGCTTGGTCATGGCGGCCGACAGGCCGTACTCGCCTTTCACCACGATGCCGTCCCTGGGGAGGGTTTGGGAGTGGGGGGTTGAGGCGCAGGCATGCCCGCCGACGCCTGCGCTGAGTCAGCGGTCGGCCTTGACATTCACTCACTGGAAATCCCCACGCGCAGGGCGCCCCCGCCACAGCACACACACTTGCAGAGTTTGCAGGTCCTGATCGCAAAGACGCCCTCGTCCATGAGCACACGGAGCCCCTCCTGGTCGACGGCAGCTGCCCAGGACTCGAGCTTGGGGCCGTGGCCACCTTGCGGGGGGGGGGGAGGGGGAGGGGGGCACAATTTCCTAGGGCTCGGGCCCTTGGGGGAGTAGCGGGGGG
>NW_011934143.1:388949-450302 GCF_000733215.1 Auxenochlorella protothecoides
GGAGGGGGGCACAATTTCCTAGCGCTCAGGCACTTGGTGGAGTAGCGGGGAGCACCCTGGACACCCCACCCAGCCAGCACGCCAGGTGCAGACAAAGCAAGGCAGGGAGATGTTCAGCACCTCCCCCTCGAGTACGGCATGGCCCGCTCCCAGCAAACCCACCCTGCATACGCAGCCCCACGCCTCACCCAGGTCGACCTCTGGCAGGCACACCAGGGAGGAGGAGACGACATGCACGTCCCCCACCAGGCGGCTGGTGTAGGCCTGCGGCCACTGCCAGCCCTCGGGCATGTAGGATGGGACAAAGGGGCCACGGACGGAGCTGTTGAGCAGGATCACATACTTGTACTGCTTCAGCCTGCCCTGAGCCAGCAGGTACTCCAAAGTGATGTTGTGCGCCGCAAAGTCCATGCCCTCGTTCTCCTTGCGCTGGAGGAGGGTCACTCGGCCGGGGCCAGACACGGATTCGTACACCTGCCGAACTTCCGACAAGGCATTGTCTGCAGCCCTGCGTGCATGTTGATGGCATACGAGTCGGACCAGCACAGGGAGTAGCTGGGAAAGTCAGGCACATCCTGCCACGGACTGGCAGCCGGTGGCGCAGAGCCCCAGCCGCCCAGGCCTCTCCCATCACCCAAGAATGGACGCACTTCATGGATTGAAGCAGCCGTTTGCAGGGCTCGCAGGCGTCTCCGCTCTGCACCACCACGAAGTCGATGTTATGTGGCTTATCTAGCACGTTGTCGACGCCCATGGCAGTCGTGATGAAGAAGTCGAAGTTGCGGGTCTTGCAGAGGGAAGGTGTGAGGGCCTCCGATCGCATGGCAGGGTAACAACGAGGAACCTCGATCCCATGTGTAAACATTTTGAAGCACTCAGTGCGATGCAGCACGCTCACCTGAATGTCATCTTTCTCGAAATAGGAGTAGGAGACGAGCACTTTCCCTTTGTTGCCGCGTATGGGAGTGTAGCCGTCGGACACGCTCATTAGGCTCCACCAGAGCAGGGCGACCCCTATGATCGCCATAATTACACGTAGATTCAATCCCCGCAGTCCTGAGCGCCGCGGCAGGCGGGCCATAAGGCCGGCTTCCCGGTGCAGAATCCTTGCACCCCCTGGCCTCCCCAGCACGCCTGTCGCGAGGGGCTGGAGTCGCCTAATCTCGACAGATTTAGAAGGATGTAATGGAGATATGTAGCTCTTCTTTGTGCAGTGATCATGGGAATACCTGGGTTTACCATCTCGTTCGTCGCCCTGCCAACCAACTCCGCTGCAGAGCGCGCCAAAGAAAAAACCTTATCGCCAATGCTGAACGCTCGAGACGCTGGGGGGGGGAGGACGTCGTGTGCACGGTGCGATTCCTTCCTTGCAAGACTCACAATTGTCCAACATCTGTTCTGTGTTTGTCGACGAGGTTGCCGACAAGCAGGCGGTCGGATCCCTGACGGCCACCCACTGTGCGACAATGATAGCCGC
Organism: Auxenochlorella protothecoides; assembly: GCF_000733215.1. Taxonomy (NCBI): domain Eukaryota; kingdom Viridiplantae; phylum Chlorophyta; class Trebouxiophyceae; order Chlorellales; family Chlorellaceae; genus Auxenochlorella; species Auxenochlorella protothecoides. The sequence continues at coordinate 390,427 of NW_011934143.1, forward strand.
ACAGGCACCCACCGCGCACGCGTGCCGTGCACAGGCTTGCTTCGGTGGACCGTACTCTTCGGCGGGATCTAGCATGGGAAGTCTGCAGTACAGGATGCCCCGGCAGGAATGCTTCACCGCTCGCAGGGTGTGTCCCCGCCAGCGCCTGACGCCACTCGCCGCTGGGGAGGGTGAGCTGGGAACCGGAGGGCGGGATGCTGGGGTTTGTGAGTTGACCTGATTCTATGCCCCGCATTTTACAGCACTCGCCATGTTCTCGTGGGATGGCGGTCTGAGCAGTGCCCCCAAGACCCTGTCTCACACACAAACACCTCCACAGTCAACCCCTGCCTCCCACCCAATCCTCTTGCCCAGTCATCGGCATCATCAAGCTGGCCTTGCCTGCGGGCAAGGCCAATCCTGCTCCCCCCGTCGGCCCCGCGCTCGGGCAGAAGCAGGTGAACATCATGCAGTTCTGCAAGGAGTACAATGCGGCCACCCAGGACAAGATGGGCTCCATCATCCCCGTCGAGATCACCGTGTACAAGGTATGGGGCTGCGTTTACAAAGGGGGGGGGAGGGGGCGCATTGGCTTGAGTCGGGCATGCGGCGTCGGCGGGATCATGCTGCATCGTGACAGCCAGAGGGGATCAGGACCCATCGCCGACTCCTGAATCCCTCAACCTAACACCTGCGCAGGACAAGACCTTCACCTTTGTGTTGAAGACCCCCCCCGCCTCGACGCTGCTCACCAAGGCTGCCGGCGTGGCCAAGGGCTCTGGCACCCCCAATGGCCCGCCAGTCGGATCGGTAACTGCCGAACAGATCAAGGTGCGGAGCAGCCGAACGGGCGAGGCAGCCGGACGTCCAACGTAGTATGCAGAATGCATCAGATGCGCCACACCAGGCCCCCCTCCCATAATCCCACCTCTGCCACCTCTCCTTCCTTGCCACCCCCCAGGAGATCGCGACCATCAAGCTCCCCGACCTCAACTGCAGCAGCCTGGAGTCTGCCATCAGGACGGTGTCGGGCACGGCGCGCAACATGGGCATCGCCATCAAGGACTGAGCAGGCCCTCTTGGCACTTACAGCGTCCATGGTTTTGCAGGCGCGAGCCATGTGTGCAACCCTTCCCTGGAGTGCGTGTCTCCTTCTGCCCAAGGCCTGACGCACTCAAGCCTGGGGCATGCCTGCTGCACCTCTTAAAGATGATTGCAGTGCAGGCTGCCACCGCGTTGTCACAAGCAATACGAGTCCCTCAGGACCGGTGATCAGGGGTCATGCCTGCGCAGGCTTGGGCCTGCGTGAGAAGGGGTTGGGAGCGGCGTCCTCGCCCGCAGCCGCTCCCTTCCTCTTTAGGGTGGCCGGGCCTTGAGCCTGACTCCTCGGCAGCAGCGCGCCGCCCCCGATGGGTGAGGGCTGGGGTTCCTGCACAAGGGGTGGCGTGGTCTCGGCGTCGGGAGTGTGAGAGGCATCCAAATGAGCAGCGCACCGGCAGCGCTGCCTCCATGCAGCCATGCACCTCAGCGAGGAGTGGTGCGGGCTCCTGGTAGCAGCACAGGAAGCCTCCACCGATACCTGTTTCTCATATCTCAGCAGCCATCCAGGCCTCAACCCCCCCATAAACGGATCCTCGCACCTGGGACTCTGCGCCTGTGTCCATCCTTTCCTCCAGGACCAGCGACAGCCTGTCGGCCAGGGCAGTCGCCCTGTGGCGGGAGCAGAACGGGGAGGACTTGCGAGGCGAGGAACTTTCCACAGAGGGGTCATTGAGGCCTTTTGAGGAAAGAGTGGGCGTCTTCCCGGACCCCTCCCACTTTGCCGTCCCCGCGCGCTCACTTGAAGTGGGTGGCCAGGCGGACGGCGCCCTCCACGGCGGCGACGGTGTGCATCTGCTGCGCCAGCTCCAGGCACCGCGCGCACCGATCCGCCTTGGCCAGCTCGGCCAGCAGGCGCAGGCTGCGCAGGGTGGCGGCGGCGGCGGTTGGTTTCCAGCTGGGGCCGACGGCGCGGGGGTTGCGTGGCAGCCTGCATGCACTGCATCGGATGCGCCACGCGGGCAGCACCCTCAGGGTGGCCCCTCGTCCCCATCAGTCGACCACAGACCCCGGGCCTGGCCCAGGCTCATGACATCTGCCACAGCCTCATCCCTGCATCTTCGGCTGACCCGCTCCTCTTCCACCCCTTCACTCCCCCTCAGCTTCCCCCTCCCCTCGCCTGGCCTGGTCCTCGGCGCGGCGCGCGGCGTCCAGCGCCGCTTGGTCCTGCGCGGCCTCTCGCTCCCAGAGGCAGCGGAAGCGCTCCTCCTCCTGCGCAGCCCCGCTGCCCCCGGCCAACAGGCCCGGGCGGGTGGGCAGGGAGGAGAGGGTGGGCCGGGGGGCGGTGCCCACGCTGACCCCGGGCTCCTCGGCCCCCGCCAGCACCACGCACTGCACCTCGCGCAGTCCGCACTCCACCAGCCAGAAGTGCTCGCCGCCTTGCCGAGCTGTGCGTGCGTGCGAGGGAGTGTGTGCATGTGTGTGTTCATCGTGTGCATCGCTGGGAAAACAGCAGCTGGTGTGGCTGGCATGGCTGCCAGGGATGGCCCCAGGAAGAAGGGAAGGGCGCTCGGCCGGGGCGCTGGCGCCCTGCACGGGCGCAAGGGCCCAGGCGCGACCAGCATGGGCTGCACCCCCAGTGCCTCCATGGGTCGGGCGCGAGGGGGCGCACACGTGCCGCGTGACACCCCGTGACCCCACCCCCTCCCTGCTCGCATCAGCGACGCACACTCCCGCCGCCGCACCGGCCTCGGCGGAGAAGAGGGGTGCCCAGGCGCCCCAGCGCAGGCCCGCCACCCGGACCTCGCCGGCGCTGTCCTGCGCGGCCAGCTGCCCCTCAGGGGTAAACCCCGCCCACACCAGGGTGGAGCCCGGGGTCAGGGGCAGGGCGCCTTGCGCCAGCTCAGCCCCGGCCGCCACGGCATAGGTCTGCGTGGCGTCGGCGGGGCATCAGGTGGTGGGTGTGCAGGGGATCGTATGGTTGGGATCCTGGTGAGGGAGCCTACCCCGGGTGCGGCCCTGTGGCCGCACCTGGGGCCATGCTGGAGTCCATTGTCCTGTGATTGGGACTCTTTCGGCCCACCCAGTCAGGCATGCCATCGCCACGTGTATGTGCCACAGCTGCCCAAGGCCACGAGACCGTGACACCCTCACCCCGGCCAGCCCCCCAAAGACGAACTCAAGCCAGTGCCCCTCATCGCAGGGCAGGTCCGCGCCGCACCGAGTATCGCAGGTGCTGCGTGCCGTCTGCGTCTGGGCGCTGGGCGTGCCACACGACAGCCAGGCTGTCGCCGCCGGCCGTCAGGGTCACCGCCGGCCCCGCCAGGCAGAGCACGCACAGCTGCAGCCCGGAAAGGGAGAAAATGCGGAGCAGGCGGGCGCTGGTGGCCGCCGCGAAGAAGGTGTCGCCCGAGGCGACGCACAGGGCCTCCTCCCCTTCAGGCAGAGCCTTGGTGCTGACAGGTGGGGGGGGGGGGGGTACGAAGTCAGGGAGAGGTGGGGAGAGGGATGCGGAGGGCTATCAAGGGGAGCACTGTGGGCCGTGGCGACTGTGCAAGCTGGGTGCTGTGCACTGGGTCTAGCCTGCCGATCGTGGCTGCTGGGCGACAAGCTCGAGAACATTCGGAAGGCACCCCAGATCACCGCCTCAGCGGGGCCAGCGCACGCTCACCAGTCGGAGTTGGCCGCCCAGCCCTCGTGCGGGCGGAAGGTGATGGTGGAGGGCGCGTCCTCGGTCGCAGGGCTGGCGAGCACCACGCCCTGCCATGTGTGTGTGTGTGTGGAGGGACTGGATCACCCAGGATTTGCCAAGACTGCACCATTGAGGACGGGGCACTACCACAGCTCATGCATATATCAGGTCCTGGTACTCCTTCCGTGCCCCAGCGAGGGGAAGGTGGCGACTGCCGCACCATTCCTCAAGCCTCAGGGCCCTGCGCACCTGCGTCCCCAGGTGCCCCAGGCTGAACCCCAGGTGGTCGGTGATCAGGGGCACGCGTCGGCGGTGGCGGGCGGTGTCGTGGAAGCTGGTCTCGATCACGCCCGCGCCGCCCCCTGGCTCACGTCGCAGCGTCAGCGTCCCCAGCGCGTTGAAGCAGAGGTAGCTGCGCCCCGACCGGTCCGGCCGCGTCGACCCCGGCTGGAAGGCGGCCTGCGGCGGCGGGGCGCGGGGCGGGAACCGGAAGCGGCCGGCCCCGCGTCGGCGGCCGTGCACGGGCTCGTCTGGTCCTGCTTGCATGGGGGTGTGGCATCAGGAGGTGGGAAGTGGGGGCTGGGGGTGGCGCGACCGCAGGCGGGTGATAGTCCAGGTTGGAGCGGATAGGATGTGCATTCCCTTGATTGCCAAACCATTTCAGATGCCTGAGGATCTAATCTAGCAAGCTTAGCGCCCGCACCACCCCGTGTCTCACCCGAGTCTGATGGCAGGCTGCCCTCCTCCACGTCGTCGTCGCCGCCCTCCAGTATGCTCCCTGGTGCGGCGCCTGCACGGAAGGATGCTTGGGCATGAGGTCGAGACTCCATTCGCCCAGCAAGATGACACGAATCGATTCACCGTGCGTCTGAGCCCCAGCTCAGACCGGTCACGCGCGGCGCTCACCCAGGCTGGCGGCGGCAGAGGCGACGTCCAGTACCTCGTGGGGTCCAGGCTGGTCCTCTGGGACGACACCGTTCCACCGCGTGAACTCGCCTGCAGGGTGGGTGGCATGGACGGCGGCGACGGTGCGGGGCGGAGCGGAGGGGGGTTGGAATGGAAACAGTGGACTTGGTCCATGCATGTATTGGAAGGACGGGTCTCATGCCTGCCCATCGATCCGTAGACCCGAGGTGCCCCACAGGTCACATCCAGGGCATGGCGCCGCGATGTCTGCGCTGACCGCGGCCCCAGACTGTGACACAGAGCCCCCCGCCTCGGTCGGGCGTCGTTCACATCCCTGCTCCATGGGCTGTGCCAGCCACCGCCTCTGCTCACCAAAGTTGCCACCAACACAACCCCATTCATAATCTCCCTCCCAACCCCTACACCCCCCACCGCGCGCATCATCACCGGTCTCTGTGGCCAGCAGGAGGGCGTTGGAGCTCGGGTGCCAGGTCAGGCACGCTGCCGCGCCAGGGAGCAGGCGCGCCCCCAGGGCCTGCCCGCCCTGCAGCGCCACCACCCTGACGTAGTCGTCCTCGTCGGCCGCGGCCAGGTACAGGCCATTGGGCGAGAAGCTCACCAGGCGCTGGCTGGAGCCGTGCGCCAGGCTCAGCACGGCGGTCTGGCGCCAGCTCAGCCGCTCGTAGACCACCACCTCGCCGTCCTGGCCCGGCGCCGCCAGCAAGCTGCCGCCGTCGGGGTGCCAGGCCGGCTCGCACAGCTGGCGGGACAGGATGTCCACCTGTGTGCGAGACGGGGGTGGGGTACTCGGAAAACAGGGGAACCTTAGGTTCTAGGGTGTGGGGCCTTGAAGCCGTCTGACGCCAGACCAGCAGTATATCCATGCAGGCCTCCTCCATGTCCGTGGTCCACCACCATCCGGACTCAGAATACACACCTTGGAGGCCAGGCCCTTTTTGGAGAAGACAGGCCGGCCGGACTCGATGTCCCAGACAGTGAGGTTGCCGTCGGCGCCCATAGAGGCCAGGTACGCCCCCTCCGGGTCGTAGGCCAGGCCCCGGGTGTAGGGCGCGGAAGCCAGCGTGCGCAGCACGGCGCTGCTCCCGACGGCCAGCAGGCGGATGCCGGGGTCGTCCCCCGCCACCGCCAGCGTGGCGCCGGAGGGGCTCAGCGCCAGGGCGCGCAGGGGGAGCACGCCGCCGGCCAGCAGGCGGGGCGAGGACAGGTCGGGCAGGGTGAAGGCCTGCACCGCGGCGATGCCATGGAGGGACATGGGGAGCTAAGGCCCTTGCGCTGCATTCTCCGTTCATTCCGTGCACCGTGCCCCGGCTGTCGAGTTTCCAAGGCGGGCATGGCACAGCATGCTGATCGACGCCACCCTCTTCGTGGCCCTACCTTGGCGGCAGAGTCCTGCAGCACGGCGACAACGCCAGGTGCGACCGCGAGGCGATGTGCTCCAGCTGCCTCACCCGGTGCTATAGGGTTGGAGGCCTGCTCAATCTGCACAGCCTGGGCGTTGCGAATGGCCAGACGCCCATCGGCCCCTGTCGTGACGAGGAGCCCGGCACCAGGACCGCCGGCAGGAGCGAAGGCGACGCAGCCCCGGCCCTCCCCATGATGCTTTGCAAACTCCAACGATTTCGACATGATCGGAATTCCTGCACAGGGTGTGCACACTGGGCTGGGAGATGTTCGAGCATGAAGCTTCTGCTGCTGTTGTCGCAATGTTCAAAATCGGCACACAGCAAGCCCAGCAGCAATCACTATTTCAAAGCATGGGGACCATGTATTCCCGGTGCGGTCCAACCATCTTCTCCTAGAGGCCAGACTTGCCGACGGGTGCAAAGCAAGCTGCAACCTCATCCCTTTCACGGCTCAGCGTGGTTCCTGGATTCACTCCGCTGACTCATAGATGATGCATACGGGCTAGTGACAATGAGAGATTTGCTCCCCCTTGCATGTCTACTCCCCTCATGCCTTCGATAGAAAGGATTGCGGCATGAATGGACGAATGCTTTTTCCTCCATCGTCATCCTGTCTTACATTCTGTGTGTATGTTGCTGCCATCTCGCCTCCCAGAATCTCATTAGAGCTGTCCTTTGCCCCTCACCCAATAAGAACAGGATCGAAGCCTTGTTCCCATGCATGCTTCATCACAGGCTTACAAATCCTCAAATCACACACCTCGAGGAATCAACCGCGTGGTATGCTTTATTGTGTCCCCATCTCAATCCTGAAACCAGAGACAGGACACCGTGCCAGAGTTTCTTCCCTGGTCACCTGTATCAAAGATATAAACAGAAAAGTACCAGGAATATGTTGCAACAGGGGTCTCTGTTATTGAAGAAGAAGAAGCAGTATTATAGCATGCTGCTGTCGAGGGGGAATGTTACCAATCTGGTGGTAGAAGTCTTCGACCGATGAGGGGAACATTCCCCACGGTAGCCCTGGGTATGGAGGGTCGCCAGCAGAGCTCGCCATGAGGTTGTGTGCATAGGGGTTACAATGATCGTTCCGAAACGCGCATAACCGCACCTCACTATTTAAAGTAAGTTCAAAGCAAGCTTTGGAGCGGTCTGACGGGAGTCTCCTTCAGCTGGGTGAACCAAGGGGAAAGGTCCCCATGTCTCATCTGAGCCTGTAGGTGGGCGAGGTGGCAGCCGATGGCCCCGCGAGAGATACAGTACAAATACAGCTCCCTAATTTGTCCGTTTCGAGAGCATGGGTCCACCAACTAGGCTCATGGCTGAGAGTCTGACGGACGTGTGGCGGTGTGCTTGCCACGCATCGCGCTCCTTGATTCGAATCGACACAGACGAGCGCAAACGCGCATTTGCAGTGGCGTCACATCCGTTCTTGGGCGCCCAAATTGGCTTTACTTTGGGTCTTACTAATATGAGAGCCGTAATCAAGCAGAGTTCGTGTGACTGAATGACCTCAGTCGCATTGAGGAATGGTACGGGCAACACGTTGAAGGAGGAGAAAGGGGGGTCGGACCAATGCGATCTTTGCACCGAGGTGGGTCCAAATTTTGTTGGAGCAACCCTGCTGTCGAGGCGAAAAGTCGAAGTCGATGTGAGATCTTTTTAAATAACTTACCATCTCACATGTGATGTTTCGCAAGCTGCACAGCCCTGTTGTGGGGCTTGGTATTGGTACGGATGATACCGAATCTGATACGTCAGCACAATCGGAATCTGCTAGGAGCCTGACCCCCCCCTTTTCTCGTACAGCCACCTTGCTGACAACCTGTCGGTACTAGCAGCCTCGAAGACCCTCCTCGAACTCGTTCTGATATTGTATTGAGCTTGAGCAACCTTGTGAGCCAAGAAGTGTCCCCGTGATTAGCCGTATTCTGCTTCGGACTCCGGAGCGCACAGGGGCCCGCGCACAACGATTCGATCTTCTCGTATCGGCCCCCGGCATACCCCGTTCGCATTACATGACCTCCAATCTCGCTCAGGAGGGGAGGCAACCCCCTTGCGAGGCCACTGCAACGTCTCTGCCCCAGGTTTTCCCGGGGCGCACGTACCTTCAAGCGGCTCCCGTTCAACATCTTCGCGTGGTCGAGGTGGGTGCCTGTGCCCTGAAAACGGCAGATGCATGCATTATAATGGATCTGGATGGCTTGTGGGGAGGGGCCCCGCTCTTCGTGCCCGGAACCCAACCTCGCCCTGTCGCCCCCCACCCGCGCAGCTCCTCCCTGGCTCCCAGATCCTTGTGGGAAACACCCTGGTCGTTGTCCCACCCGTCCCCTACTTGCACGCACCCCCGCCCACGTCCGGCGTACCTGCGCCCCCGCGACCCTGGACCCAGTCCATGAACCCCTCCAGGCCCATGGTCGCTCCCCACAGGGATGTTGCCAGCTTCCTACAGACCGCCGAGCACCTGGCCTCCGCCCAGCGTGCCATGCCCATAGTGTACAACCCCCAGCCCTGGCAGTTCCTGTCGCGAACGAGCCCGCCCCAAATCATCTCCAAGGGGCCGCCTCCGCTGCCCCCTCAGTCTGTTGGGCCCCGGGTTGAGCCCCAGACGCCCAATAAGCAGCATGACGTGCACAACTACCATGCGCCTGATGGCTCGACCCGGAGCTCCATGTCGGATGCCTCGGCCGGGTGGGCCGACAGCTTCAGGGAGGCGCAGTTCAGCAACTCCATGCTTTCCCATGGGTTTGGGGACTTCTACTCTGATGCCGACCTCTTCGTAGGTGAGGAGGAGCCGGGGGCTGGAGCAAGGGACTGATCTGATTCTGAGCACTGGGGCCTGGGGCATGCCGCCGTGCATGGACCACTCAACTGCTCACGTTCACCCCTTCCTTGCAGCCCTGGAGGATCCGCTCCCCTCAGCCAAGCGCCCACGCTGCGCCCAATCAGCTGACTTGTTGTGTTGACTCAGTGCCCTTAGCAGTATATCTGCACACGGTCCTCCCCTCTCACCTTGAGCATTACACACCGCTTCTCCCCATGCTCAATGCCAACCAGGACCGCTTTCCTTATTGTTCCCCTCAGGACCATGCACACTGTTCGAATGTGCTCCCTAGCGTAAGACTCGGTTGCTTTGCATCCCCACCCTTTCCCCTGCAGCTGAACTCGTCACTGTTCATGGGGCCTTGCTACTCACACCATGAGATCAAAGACTTAGGTCTTTCAATTCGTATTCCTTCCTTGCGCTGTACGACCCGGTCTTGGGAGAGCAGCTGCTATAAGTACCTGGCATCTGCTTGCCACATTTTCCCACTTACTCCTTTCATTCACACACCAGGGTACTTTATACCCCTCCACTCTTCCAGGAGTTGTCAAACCCTTTCCAGGATTATTTTCTCGGCCATACCACCTTACCTGACGGAGAAGACGTGCCCAGTCCAGGAGCTCCTCAAATACCACCATCCCTGATCCACTCACCTACAGAGTCATGAACGAGCCACCCCTGCATGTGCCATCAACCCCTGTTTGCCATAAATTGCAAGCATCACATAGCTGCCCCATCGCTCGCTGTACGACGTGCCAGCACACTACATCATGAGAGCAGGAATGGGTAAAAACAAGGTCAAAGCTCAGGGCATATGGTGCAGCCCTGGCGCTCAGGAGTAATGGGGCGGGGCTCCCCCCTCACCCGCCACAGCCTCACGTTCTATCGCCAAGGAGAGGGCCAGGAACTCTGAGCGGTCGAGGAACGGGTAGGACGAGAGCCACAGGCCGCTGTTGGGAAGGTAGACGTCCTTCACCGCCTGTGGGATCAAGGGGATGGAAAGGATGAGCAGCCTGTCCTGGGCGTTTGGAGGATGTGAGTGGGTGCATGAGACCAGCACCAGGCCAGCCACATCTCAACAGCAATGCTGCCATCTCTTCCCTCGGCCCCCCTCCTCCCAAGCTCCTCAGCAAGCCAGCATGTGCATCGCCGTGTCCCTACCCTACCACCCCACACCGCGCACTTCCCCCATCTTCCCGCGCCTGGAACTCGTCAAACTCGGGTGAGGAGGAGAGGACGAGCAGCTCCGCCGGGTCCCCAGGCCGCACCCTCTGGAACCTGCCGTCCGCGGGCAGGTCCAGCCGCGTGCACGGCCCTCCGCGCTCCCCGAAGGCGAAGCGCGCGACGGCCAGGCGCGGGGCGGGCACGCCCCCCCGCGATCCCGGGTCTACGTCCAGGACGCGCGTGCGCCATAGGCCCGCGTGGCGGCGGCCGCGGCGCAGCGCCCAGTTGCGCCGCGCGGCCAGGGCCCAGGGCCACCAGACGGGCCAGGTCAGCGAGGCAGCGGCCAGCAGGGCGGCCTTGGACAGGACCACGGTGGCCGCCAGGCTGGCGCCCCAGCGTTGGACGGCGCCGGCGGTGCCGCCGGAGAAGTATGCGGCCTGGGAGGCCAGCGGGAAGACGGGCAGCACGCGGTCCAGCTCCGCGTCGCTCAGCGGGACGACGTCGAGGGGCCCGTCGGACGCGGGGCGGCGGCCGGGTTCGTCCGCGGACGGGGCACCCTCCTCCGTCTCATCGTCCACCCCCGCCCCGCTCTCATCGTACAGGCCCCGGACCCGCCGGCTGGGGGGTGGATCCCACCAGGCTCCCGCGCCCCAGCCCTCCTCCAACTCGACCGCGGCGCCAGCGGAGGGGCGCGGCGGCGAAGGGCGCGACGGATTCGCTCGCCCCGATGCCTCGTTCGTCTCGCTGGGCTGGGTCTCCCACGCTGGCTCCCCCTCCAGGGGACCCTCCCTGCCAGGCACATCTTCCTGGGGTTCAAAGTTGTCGAAAACGGACTCCCGTTTCCGCCGTCGGCCGGGGCCTCCGTCTGCTGTTGTGATGGGGGGGATCACATGCGAGGATGAGGGACCACGGGGAGCAGAGGCCTGCAGGGGACAGGTGTACCATGCAAGCAGCATCCATCCAATCACCTGCGCTCCATCTGTACTCGGCCTGCAGACAAGTCCCCGGGCGCGCTCGCCTCCCGCCGGAACCGAGGAGTCTGGGCCGCAATGGGACCACCGGGCGAGTGGCGGGGGTGCAGCCCGTGGGCACCCCCATCATCTTGGCCAAAGCATGCCGGTGCGCCGTTCCATGCCCATCCCGCGCGTGTGATACGCCAGGCGCGGTGTTCACCCACAGCGGAATGAGTCGATCGGTACCCCGTGCTCGAACAGTGCCCGACGTGTGCCCCTCGAGATATGAATCGGGATGAGCGCGCCACCACGCGCGCCCCGTGACGCCTACATCCAGTCATGTCGGATGATGGCCGACTTGGACAGGCAGAAGGCCATCGGAACATTTCATATCAGCGTTATAATCCTTGTACATCAGCGCCACTCGCGTAAGCTCTGCGGCTGTCTGCGAAGGAGCAGTGCATGCGCCCGAGTCTTCCGCAGACTCCCCGCCTCCCTCGTACTCCTCTCCTGAAGGTACTTTGAGTGTCGAGGTGATGGCGCTATATTCTGTGACAGGGGCCACGCCGGGGCGTGCTGAGTGGTGGCAGCCAGTGCTGTCGGGTCTCGACCACCGTCACCCACCCCGCGCTGCAGGGTCCATCTCTACAATGAACAACAGCGGGCTCCTCTACCCGAGATACATCAGGCCCCAGGACATAGTACTGGTAAGTAGATCTTCGACCTTCTTCCCTCCTGCCTTGACCAGTTTGTCCAGAGCAGGACTTAGGGCCGTGGCCTTCTGTGCCTGCAGTGCGTCCCAGCTGATCTTGCACACCCAAAATGTCCCAGGCTTCATGTGACCCGTTTGCCACGCCACTCCACAGGGTACTTCCCAATCCGTCCCAAGATTCACACCAGGCGCTGTGGCCGCCCCAGCCCACCCGACAGCGACTCCTCAGGGCCCGCCCCAACCTCCCATCTCCAATGGGGTGGCAGCAATCGTCCCACCCACCAAGACCCGGGCCAAGCCGCGATGGAGCTCAGAGCAGAAGGAGGCAGTAAAGGCTTCCAAGACTACCCCCAGCGCGGATCCTGCAGTGCCTGGGGCGGCTCCTGCTGCGACACCTGACGGGGCCCCGTCGGCGGCCGCCGCAATTCCTGAGAAAGGTCAAAAAGTAAAGCGTGCCAAGCTGGCCCCTGAGGAGAGGGTATCAGGGCCAGGGAACGCTGACGAGGCCAGCCGCATGCGGTCAACACTGGGTGAGGGGCGGGGAATGGTACTTCTTTGCGAGAAGGTAGGGTGGCCTGTTGCCCTCTGCAGGCATGAGCCGGGGCCCAGTGCTCCCTTCACGGCTCGCACGCGCGCACATCGTGACCTCCCTTCATATACCTCACACCTCCTGCACCAGGGTATGCTGCAGCGCCTCCTGCGCCAGCGCCAGCGCCCGTGCCAGCAGCGCCGCCAGCAGCCGGCGCCTTCTCCTTTGGTTTCCAGCCGGCGGGGACCCCTCAGGCAGAAGCCGGTCCCTCCTCATCGTCAGAGGAAGAGGAAGAGCAGGTGCTGCACATCTCCGGCACCCCTGCGGCCGCCCCAGCCCCAGCTGCAGCAGAGACCAGCAGCAGCAGCGAGGAGGAGTCGTCCTCTTCGTCATCTGACGAGGAGGAGGCCATGCCTGTCACGTCCGCGGCAGCAGGCGGGGCGCAGGATGGGGAGTTCGTGCCTCGGCGCGTCTACGTCGGCGGCATGCCCTACCGCTTCACGGAGGCAGAGGTGCGAGGGGTGTTGCTTGTTGAGGGTTGGAGGATGCTTCAGAGACTTGTATATTGAGAGTTTCGGAGAGTGCCATCGACATCTTGAGTACCTCGTGAAGACTGCAATTTGCCCCTGTGCAAGCCTGACTTTGCTCATCTCAGCCTACCCTGCCCTCCTCCCACCCCTTGGATCAGATACGGGAGTACTGGGGTTACTGTGGCGAGATAGAGAGCATGGACATCATGACTTTCCCGGACACCGGGCGGTTCAGGGGCATCGCCTTCATCACCTTTGCGACGGTGGGTCTTCCGTAACCTTTGGTGAAGCTCTGCACACCGGATGGAGCGGGCAGGCTGGGATCTGGGTTGGGTGGGCCGAGAGCCTCTCTGACATGTCCATGCTTTGAGCGGCCCAGGCTTCCCTCTCATGGCCATTCCTGCTTCTCCCTGCGCCAGCTTGACCCCAGGTCAGCCACCAGCGCCTCCACAGACCCCCCATGGCCATCATCCTATTGCAGGAGGAGGCATACCAGGCAGCCTTGGGCTACGACGGCGAGGACTGCGAGGGCCAGCGGGTCAAGGTCCAGCGGTGCAAGGCGCCGACCTCCGTGCGCCGCCAGGCCGCGCCGGCAATTGCCACGCCGACCGCCGCGGCGCCTGCGGCCGCGATCCCACCCACCCAGGCCGGGGCCTCCCCTGCGCCGCCGGCCGCCGATGCCAGGGGCTCCGCACCAAAGACCCCTGGCTACCACGTGGCGTACGTGGGCAACGTGGCCTATGATGCCGACGAGGCGACGTTGCAGAAGCTGTTCGAGCCCTTCAACGTCACGCTGGTGCGCCTGCACACCGACAAGGAGACCGGGCGGCCCAAGGGCTTTGCCCACGTGCACTTCAGGCGAGGCGGGCATGGGGGAGTACCGTGGCAGGGACGTCGAGATGGTTCTGTGACTAGGGAGTATTGGATGGAAGGGTGTGCGGCTGTGCAATGGATCGGAGGGCTGGTTGCCTGGTGCGCATGCTTCACAGACTGCCAGTCTGGTGATGAGAGGGCCAGATCTCTTGACCTGCATATTAACAATAGCAAGTTCACAGTTTACACATCCTTGAGCCTATCGCAAGCGGGCCCAGCTGACAGTGCTCCACCGCTCCAATCCAGGGACGAGGCCTCGCTGGATGGGGCACTCCAGCTGAACGGCACGCAGCTCATGGGCCGGGCCATCAAGGTCGGCTATGCCCAGGCCAAGAAGAACCACAGCGGTGGCGCTTGATGGATGCCTCTGGGTACCCGTGAAGGGTGGGACTGGGATGTGTAATGAGAACAACCTCAGGTGCCCCACCATCTGGACAGAAGCGCGGCATACGAGACGAAATCAAAACTGGCGCGATCGACACACACACATTTGCAAGCACCCGACGCCCAGAAGCTCGCATGCAGTCGAAGAATATCACCCGCGCGCTTGCATATTATCCTAGAACAGAGACTGCACAGGGATCCGGTGTGATCGACACCACGGCTGGCGATGGCGCCGCACTTTGACCTGCCGTCCTTTGGTGTCGGCATCCTTGCGCAGACGGCCCTGCTCCTGGTGGGCAGAGCCATCCTGTCCAGTCTCAAGACGTCGGCAAGATTTCGAGCGGACAATACGCCCCACCCATCTGGCCTCAAGGTGCGTGATGATGATGTTTGTTGCTCCTCGTGACGTCTGGCTCCGGGACCGACATCACATGCGCAGCCTGTTTATTCTTCAACCCCCCACCCGCACCCCCCACCCGCACCCCCCACCCTCTCCTTCGCACCCCGCCAGGTGGTGATCACAGGCGGCACGCGAGGTCTTGGCCTGGCCCTGGCCCGCCAGTTCCTGGCGCTGGGGGATGACGTGGTCATTTGCAGCCGGCATGCCGAGGCCGTGGAGCGCACGGTCTCGGCCCTGCGGGACGCCTTCCCGGGCGCTGTCGTGGCGGGGGCCGCCTGCGACGTGTCGGTGCCAGAGGATGTGGACCGCCTGGGGGCCGAGGCGCAGGAGATCCTGGGTGGCATAGACATCTGGGTCGCCAACGCCGCACTGCGCGGCCTGGCGAGGGCAGACCTGGTGCACACCAGCCCCGGGGACATCCAGGCCATCGTGGGGGCCAACCTGACTGGCAGCCTCCTCTGCGCACGCACCGCCCTCAAGATCATGAGCGAGTCTGGGTGCAAAGGAAAGGTGTGTGCCGGCTGGCTGGCTGGGACGGGCTCTGAGTGATCGAGGAAGGGGATGCTTGCGGGCTCTGTATGCCGAGACATGAGCCCACACGGCGCGGCACCATCTCCTGAGCTCCATCAGCTGACGAGTAAAAGGTTGAACAGACCCTGGCGTCATGCTGCATGCACAAAAGTCCTCCCCATTCTCAACCTCCCTGACACCCACCCAGCAGATCCAGCCATTCTCCCACCATACAATCCCCACCTTCCCTCATCACAAGCACAGTTCTTCCTCATGGCCGGCAGAGGGTCGCGTGGCGACGCCACTCCCAAGAACCCTGTGTACGGCGCGACGAAGCAGGCACTCGTCCAGCTCAGCGCTTCGCTGGCTGCCTCAGTGCAGGGAAGTCCAGTCAGCGTGCACCTGGTGTCCCCCGGCATGGTGGCCACCGATCTCCTCTTACCCCTGGCCGACACCGCCAAGTCGGGTGGGGAAAGGGGGGGAGATGGGGTTGGTGGGCGGGGTGGAGTGAGTTTGATTTTCATGCGCGAGGATCTGGACGGCCCAGTACGGGGTCTTGGTGAGGGAGGCAGTCACCATGTGTGCATTCAGCTGTCTGCAGGAGAACGTCTATGTCTCCGCTGCATCCCACCTCATGCTTTCCCCTGTGCAGCCCGCCTCATCAACATCCTGGCTGAGGAGCCTGAGACTGTTGCCGGCTGGCTGGTCCCACGCCTGAGGGGTGCCACAGGCAACGGAGGATACCTGCAGTACCTCACGATTCCAGGTGCATTGTTTCGGTTTGCCACAGCCGGACGGCGCAGGAATCGGTTCGTCTCGGAGAGCCAGAGCCGGGTGGGAGCTGGGTTTACCCGGATTTGAGGAGACTGGGAGCGTTGAATTTATTGCATGTACCTGATGAGCATGCATGTATGAGATGTCAGCGAGCATGCACGCTGCTGCTTGACACCTGTACACTATACCTGTAGGCTACTTGTACCTTGCTTTTCAGCCTGATGTCCTTCCGAAATTTTCCCAACAGCATGCACAGCATCACCCCGATTTCGATATTCTGCATCACCCTGCGACGCCTTGTGCATTGGAGGAGCATTTAATATTCTACCCTCTAACATAGGTCCAAATATTGCCTGTCGTGGCTTTGCTTCGACTCTGCCCCGCCTGCCAACATGTCCGAGCATGGCAGAGTAGCCCTCCGGTTGTATCGGGAGTTTTTGTCCCTGAACAAGAGGCTACCTGCACAACAGGCTCAAGCAAACATAGCACAAGCTCGGTCAAAATTTCGCGAGGCTGCTGCGATGACAGACGGGGGTGATCAGGCGGAAGCCCTGAAGGAGCTCGTCGCCAAGATCAGCTTCCTGAGGATCATGGCCCCCCGGCTTCCCCAGGACCGTTCCATCACAGCCGCCAAATTCATATTCAGAGATGGAGAGGTTGTGGAAGGCGAGGCCGAGACTCCTGGCCTCCGGTGGGTGCTGGCTTGTGCAGATGGGTGCACGTCTGATGGGTGGCCGGGATTGGGGGTTTTGGCCAACTACAGCAACCCTCACTGGACCCCATGGACTGCGCCCTCATGCAGAGTGGCCTCCAGCCAGTGCTCCATGCCGGAGTTTCGACAGAAGCATGCTGAGCTGCTGAAGCGTCAGTATTTTGGACAGGAACCGCCGCCCTACGACCCCTCCACATTCTAGAGTCGCCGCGGCATCCCCCCGCATGCGCCTTGTTGGTCCTCTCTTTTACCCTCCTTACCAAATGCATCCTCCAAGTATTCATTAAACGTATTTGCAATGCTCATCACTTCGAGTAGGCAGAGTTCAGTGCAGAGCTCTAGGACAGGGTGGCGGCCGATGTGAGCAGCCAGTTGGCTGCTCGCTCCACATCCCCTCCGCAGACCTTGAGTGCTAGATCTGCCTTGGCTGGCGCAAAGCCCATGTCCATGAGCTCCTGCCGCTGGGTGCAGGTCTGGGCAGAGGCATCAGACGCCCTAGGCAGACCTGAGAGTGGCCTGGTCGTGCCAGTCAGAGTCGCTGGTGGTGCTGGCCTGGATACAAGCCTACCCTCCGGGCTGGCCTTGATCTTAGCAGCTCCGAGCACAGGACCATGCCTTCCAAGGGGCGAGGGGGGCGGCGTCTCCAGGTCGACCACCTCGACCACAATGGCTTGCATCCCCTTCTTCCGCACCGGCGCATCCTTGGCTCCGCCTGAGAGAGCCTCGGGGCCCCGCTTGGGCACGGCCGCCCCAGGTTTAAAAAAGTCCAGCACCGTCCGCGGCGCACTGTGATTTGAATGGCACGAAAGAAAGTGGGAGATGGATGAGCGACACAATCGTGCTCTCGGACGGTCTGGTGCTGAGAATGGCATCCTGCTCGCCCCCCCTGCACGCGAAAGCCTGGGCGGACTTATGGCTGCCACCTCATGCGTGCTGCAGGGCATACATTCCCTTGGCGTCAGGCTCACATCGAGGCCCTTCATCCCTGAGTAGGAAGGAGCCTCAGTGGCCCCCTGCCCTCCCCTGCCCCTCCCACGCACCAGTACGCTTTACTGAGCAGCCGTGGCACGACTGGGTCCACGGCCTCCACTCGGCGCTGTGTCGTGAGAGAACTGGCCGCCCTGCCCCTCCCCGCTGCTCCTATCTGCTGCTCCACCGCCAGCAACATGACCACCTCTGGCAGGAGGAAGCCGGGGTAGCGGACGCCTGTGGAATCGACAAGGGCGGGGTGGCTTGCCTGGAGTGTCTAGGAAGGCTGCAGCAACCAACTCATTCCCGATATTGGAGAAGCCAAACCTGGAGCCGATACCAACCTCCACGCCACACCCGGCCTGGCCCAGCAGCAAGGACCCGGCGCCAAGCCCTCCCTGCACTGCACAGACCCCTCGACTCACCAATGATGGGGAGGGAGCCGTCCCCCAGGTCCACCCTGACGATCCTCATCACCCGGTCGCTGCGCGACAGCTCAGCCTCGTGCCGCGTCAGCACCCTTTCCAGGCAGTCCCAGATGCGGACAATGGACCCCGTCAGCACCGTCACCGGAGTCCTCCGCCGCCCAATCTGTGGAGGAGGGGGTAGGGAGGGTGGCTCATGCATGGGTGCTAGAGGGCGCATGGGCCTGCAGCTGCCCTTGGCATAGCATGAATTCCATGGAGTCCACGTCACGGGGCTGACGCTCTTGTCGCAGGCCTGGTGTAGATGCCTGGGCATCCCGTGCAAGGTCATGCGCAAGAGGTTGCTGTGCCACAAGGCCCACTCACACATGTCGACCCCTCATCAAGACGACATCCCAAGCAAACCAACATCCCTCTGACGCGTCTCGTCCTCCTTGCTCACTGTACATGCGGCACCCTGCTTGCAGGTCGGGCCGTGTGTGCACACCTCCAGCGACTGGTGGTACCACTGCTCCCACCCCGCCTCTGCCGCCTCGGGTGCGCATGGCAGGTACTTGGCCCGCAGCTCGTCCAGATCCATGTCAAAGAAGGAGGCACCTGGAGCGCATTTGGGTGGAAGGGATGAAGATCCAAGGGGGCACACATGAAGAATGCCAGGGCCCTCCTGGGCCCCAGCGCCAAGCGCACCAGCCCCTGACTCGTGACGACTGGGCACGGAATCGTCATTGTCCCTCTAGAACCCTTCACCAGGGCGCATTGTGTAGGCTCGGGCAGGGCATGGACCCTCATCTGGAGAGCATCCATGTCACTCCCCTCTCTCATCCCCCACTCCAAGGCATACCCGTGTTTGGCCGGGCTATGGAAAAGGTGCCAGGGGTGCGGGCTTTCTGCAGCGCCAGGATGTAGGAGGTGCGGCCGAAGGAGGGTCGCTTGGAGACCATGAAGCCAGAGGCGCCGTCGGTCGCCCGCGCCAGCTGGGCAGCCGCCTCGGCAAAGGGGAGGCCTCGGTCCACGCTGAGGTCGTGCTGCATCGTGCTCAGCGTGCTCAGCGGGTCGACCCAGAGCACATGGGGCTCGCCCTCCCTGGAGATGTCCTGCCCCGGCAGGTCCGACACGCCCTCAAAGTACTTGCCTGGGTACGATGAGGGGTTTGGGGGGGGGGAGGGCAGAGTACTTTGAGGGCACACACCACGGAGGAGTGGACGCATGTGAAGAGCTGGGCGCTGAGCAGCTTCGTCAACATCAACTTCAGGCAGCCTGTTCTCAGGTCCCACAAGCCCCTGGCCCACCCCTCCCTCATCCCACCTCAGCACCTTCGGCCTTGGCGCTGCGGATCTCGGCTGCCAGGGTGGCCTGGAAGTAGTCGAATAGCAGGTTCTGCTCCGCCACATGCAGGCACAGCATCCTGTTCAGGAAGCGCCTGACGTCCCCCTGGTCCTTGCCGCCCGCGATCCCAGCGTTGGCCTCGGCCACGGTGTCGCCCCGCGGCGCGGACAGGCCGATGCCCATGAGCCCCACGGCGCCGCGCAGGTGGCCGTGCAGCCGCAGCACGGCGTCGACGAGCTGGGCCGCGGACATGCGCGCCGCGTCGGCCGCGGCGGGCCCCAGGATCGCGGCGCGCTGCGCGCTTGGCGTTCGCGCCAGCACCGCCTCCAGCCGCACCCCCGGCGGCAGCAGCGGCGAGTCCTGGACCAGGGCGTCGTACATGCGACGCAGCGCGCGTCGCCCCACTGGGCTGTCCAGGTTGAGCGAGGAGAGGTCCAGGCCAGAGGCGGCGCGGCGGTCACCGCGCGTCAGCGCGCCCAGGGACTGCAGCCGCCGCGCCACGGCTGCCGCGAAGCGGGCCTCCCCGCCCACGTCGGTGTGCACCAGGCTGTATTTGGGCGCGCTCACCTGGCAAATATATGGTAGGGGAGGAACCTTTGAGAGAAGGGGGGGTTTGGGGGCGGGGGGCTGGGGCCGCGAGGGAGCCATTTGAGCTTGGCCGAGGACCCTCCTCAGGCCGACCTGCCCAGCTCTGCGCCCCACCTGGTTGGCGCGGTGGCTCCTGCCCAGCTGCTGGATGGCCTTGTCGGCGGACCAGGGCAGCTCGATGGTCAGGTGCGCGCGGCGCCGCCGGTTCTTCACGGCCGCCGAGGCGTGCAGGGAGATGCCGGTGGAGGCGGCATCCGACACGATGGCCACCAGCTTGGAGCCCTGTGCAGGCGAGGGTGCACTATGATCTGTTTGGTGGAGCCTGGGGAGAATGTCTGTTGAGATGTCGCTGTAGGGGGATCAAGACGGGCCTTTGTCTCCCTTGGCTTGCCATGGCCTGACCACAGCCGGACCTCTTTCCCCCCCCAAATTCCAACCCCCACCTCCATGAAGGCAGCCTTCTCGCGGATGTTCAGGGAGTCCAGCTCGGCACTGTCGGGCTTGGCGCGCAGGGAGTAGGTCAGTGTGCCCCTCGCGTCCCGCACCACACGTGCCTTGCGTCCTGTGCGTGCATGGAGCGACTGATCATGCGCAGTGGCGGACTCAGGGACTACGAGGCAGGGACTTGGCTCCACCTGGAGCATGCTGGCTGCAACATGTCTCGGGTAACTTGTAGCCCCACTTGGGGCTAAGTACTGGGGCCTCCCCAGCAGCCTGTCCAAAGCCTGGAGCTAAGATCCGCCATAGCAGTGCCACCCCCCACCCGCCCTCCATAGCTTTGGACTCCAGTACACCCAGCCCAACCTGCCCCTTGCCAACACCCACCTGTCATCTCGGCCACGCCGGCAGCCCCTCCCAGCTCATCGATGAGCTGGTCCAAGAAGTTGGGCGGGAGGTCTGCCGAGTCCCAGGCCTGTTGCAGCCTGGCCCGGGTCTTGGAACTCTCTGGCTCCTCATCTCCAGCGCCCAGCTTGGCAGAGCCGGGGACAAGACTCGGGGTCGGCATGTCCGGGTGGCGAGCGACCTCCTCTCCTGTCGCGGGCACAATGTATATGGTGTGGAATTAATGAGCTGCTCTGGTGCTCAGAGTTATTGCATGGAGCAACATGTGAGCGGTTGAAGACATACCAGATGCCAGCATCTCATCACGGCAGTCCTCCCGTGTTCAAACATTACAACTCCATCCATGGAGTCACAAACGCAGGAGGAGTTATGCCCATTACCACGCTTGCATCAGGCATTCCCTCCTCCATTCCCACGCTCACCACCCTCGACTCACGCACACACCTGTCTGGGCCTCCACCAGGTAGGGGAAATGGTTTGCAATGAACTGGATGCCAATCTCACGGCAGGTGCTTATGAATCCGCATGGTGTCCCCGGATCAATCCCCAGCGCATCTGCCGCGGCCTCGCCCGTGGACTGCAGTCCCGATCAAGTGGGTGGGATGGCATGCATACTTTGCGTCTGCGAGAGTGGGTCCTCCTCTCTGCCCAGTTCCTGTTCCCTGCCTTCCACCAGCCCCCCAGCACACACCTGTAGCCCAATTACGACTGCAAAGCCAGAATCTAATGCTTTTCGGGCCTCCGCAACGACACAGGGGACCTGAGGTGGGGGGGTCATTGTGGTTGCCGGAGTGGTTCAGGCCGCCTGCACGCCAGCAGCCACGAGTAGGGGCTGCATCCCATCAGAATTAAACAGATGCAGCTGCATGTGTCTGAATGAACTCAACAAGCAGACCGGCCCCGCTGGATCCCAGTGCAGCCTGGCACCGTCCTCTCCCATCTGTTTGGTCCTCTCCCCCGTCCACCTTCATGGACACCAGGAGGATCTTGAAGAACCTCTGCACGGCGCCGTAGTAGGGTTTCCAGACATCCCGCGTGTTCCCGGTCGCCGCCAGGGCTTCCACCAGGGCGGCGCGGGTATCCTGCCACAGGGCGACTGCGGCGTCGTACTGCGCAATCTGGGCTGGGGTCAGGGGGCAGGCCAGCTCCGCAAACTCTGCCTCCCTGTGGGTGGTGAGGGTGGCTATAGTGCGGCAGGGACCAGCTGTGGAAGGCTAGAGAGCTGACCACCGCCTGTCTTCAATTGGACATGCACCGAGCCCAGCTTTCCTGGCAGGCTGTGTCACTCTCTACCCAGGCCGGCACCTGAAGGACAGGCCCCTGGAGAGATACAGGCCCTGGCCCTTCATCTCCATGGCCAACATCTCCATGAAAGTCACGCCCCTGCAGCAAGGAATGGGTCGTTCAATGAATGTGCTTCGTATCACAGCGATGCACTCCCCTGCACACCCCTACACCCCCTGCCTCACCTCCGCCGCATGCTGGAGAGGAAGGAGTCGAAGTCTGGAAAGGAGGAGCCGACACCCCAGAGACCCAAGCGTGACATGTATGCCAAATTGCCCACCTCACTCACACCTGCGTCAGGGAGTGCACGGCTTCATGTTTGGGTGGCCCTTCAGCGGATGATGTTCAACTGTGCCCCATGCCTCCTGTTGGCTGGATGTCAAAACTCTATAGAACGCAAACATCACCGCATGAATGCCGCCCCAGCACTTTCCTGTGGCAGAGCAGTACACCACCCGAGCTGCGGGGAGGAGGGCCTGGATTTCGAGCACATTTAGTGCCACCCGTGTGCTCTGCGCCTCCTTCCCTGGGACAAAATTCTTGGCTGCAGGGTGGGGGAAGAGGGGTGCTTTGGTTCCAAGGTCCAGAAGGGAGAGCAAGGTTCCTTGCAGACAATGGCGACATCAGCCTCCCTGTGTCCACCAGCAGGCGGTCCCAAGCAGGAGTGAGGTCAGAATGAGTGCTCCGAGGGCGGAGAGCCTTCACCTTTGTGACCTGTAGATAGACTGAATACTGATGTCAGAACAGCGCGACAGCAGGGGAAGTGGCTGCCATGCAAGGCACACCCAAGAAGTGGGTCAGCTGCACCATTGAGCCCTTCCTTCCCAGCTCATGTCAGACTTTCCCCATAGCTTACTCTCTCCACCTAGCTCCGCACCCAGCCTCACATTCATCGAAAACGAGCGCGCCATTGAAGGAGGGGCCACCCAGCCACTGAACGACCTGCTGCAGACGGGTCCGACCCTTGATGCTGGAAGTCAGGGTTGAGTATGTCCTGCGGTGGTAGATGGGAACCTACTTTTTGCTAGAAGTCTCCAGGCGTTCACGTTCTCAACGCTTCCATGTGAGAGAGAAGCACCTGAATATCAGTCATGCAGGTGAAAAGACGTTCCACTTTTCGTGATTCGTTTGACTGCCAAAGCCGCTGGCCCCGTCTCACATGAACATGACTCCCTCGCGGGGAGTGTTGGTGGCTTTGTCCAGGGCCTGCAAGGCACAAGGGTTGCTGATAGGAAGGTGAGCGACCTCGGGCCCTGTGACTATCGCCAAGCCGTACAGCAAGGATCTAACATTGCTGGATTGCGGTGCTTGAAGTCACTGTAAGGAGAGATGCCCTTAGAGCACTCCGACATAGTAAAATAATGAACTTTGAAACCCCAAACCCTCTCCTACACTCCACCTGCACATTCTGGATGACAGGGATGTGGCATCCCAGGTCCTTCAAGTCTCTCACAGCGTCTTGATACAGATCTGTCGATGTGGAGAGCCAGACATGCTTCCCCCGGCCCCGAGCATAGTTGTCCAGTATGATGGCACTGATCTGCCTGCCCTTGCCCACGCCGGCGCCATCCCCGAGGAAGAAGCCTTGGCCTGGTGGCATGCATGTGTGGGAGGGGTGTGTGATCGGTCTAGGTGTCGGCACACCACTCATGTTAGGCATGCGATCCCCCATACCCACTCTATCCCTACCCCTTCCAGTCCCTACGCACGTTCCCCCGAAGACAGCCAGTTGAGGTGGCGCGCGCAGGCGTAGCGCATGCCCTCCAGCTGCAGGCTACTCAGTTTTCCAGAACTGATGAGTTCCGCTGGCAGCGCATCCAGAGGGTAGTCATTGGGGGGGAGTGGGATGGCAGCCAGGGAGGCTGGCTCCGCAATGTCCCCTGGGTGGGGCTGGCCCTCAGCCACACTGCAGCACTGATATGCCTGGAAGACTGTGGAGGAGAGGGCCTCGCCCCCGCCGTCATCCCACTCTGCATCTTCGGGCCGGAGCGAGATGGAGGAGGGCAGAGGCTCCATGGAGCCCTCCATGTCGCACCGCCGCAGCAGGGCTCACCCGGCAGAACTGGCCCTCGCGATCAGACACCTCCACAATCTTCTCGATCGAGGGCCGCCTGCATCGAGGCTTCTCGGCACAAATTATCTCGAGATTCGCAAATAATAATGTGACTGTGCACGGCAGGGCTCCCTGCTGCTTGTTGCCACTCGTGCACATGGCATCACTCGACAAGTTCCATGATCGCATGTTTTCAAACCACTGGACCTGTCTGTCCAGGTTCCATCAACTCCTCGCATGCGGCTCGCATCACCCAAAACGTATGAAGGAATTCCCAGTGCTTGATAACAACACACTCTGCTGCAAGACGCGGGGCATGCATGCATCATGCAAAACCCATGGCCTTCTTGTATCGCATCTCCTCTTGCCATGTGAGACGGTCCCCCGCCCAGTTGCCTGTGCTCGTCCGTCTGTTCAGGTTCCGACCACTGCTCTTGGACGTGTCTGTGAGCGTGGGTGGCGAGGAAGGGTCGGGGATTTAATGAAGGCTTGGCTTGGTGTATCTGGCTGGGCAGGTGAGCTGCTGGCATGGTTCACATGCAACATCACGTAAGCCGCAAGCGATCACTGTGCAAGCTGTGACCACCACATCCACAAGGCCTCAAAGCTACTTGACCCCCTCAGCCTGCCCCGCGCTCACCGAAAACCTCGTCCAGAGAGCAGGTCTTGTGCTGTTGCTGAAAGATGAGGTCTGGATCCAGGTGTGTCTGCAGATATTTTCAAGGGGTGAAGGGTGGATGATGGGGGGCATGCATGGGTTCAGTCATGTCCAGAGAGTGAGAAAGGCAGGGCGACTGGTCCCGCAGCCCCAACCCAGCAAGAGCTTGGCCCCGCATCCACCTGCGAGAGCAGCTGCGCTTGCAGTACCTTGCCGCGCGCCCATTCAGGCACCGGCTTCTGAGGCTCCTCGTCGTCGGAGCTGTCGTCACTCCTGCGCATCGATGCGAACCAGGAAGCCAGATCAGCTGACGTGCCGATCGGTTGGATCCGTGAGCGTGCCGTCCTGCTGCATTCCATATCAGCAGTATGGGAGCTCATCCCTGCGAGCTCAACGAGAAGGCCAGACCATCCACCACCCCTGTCTGTCACTGTCAACCCCACCCCCGGCCCCACTTGTACGGTGAGATCTCGTAGTTATGGCGAGACCCGGCGCTGCTGGCACGGGGCACCGCTCCAGGTGACCCCGGCTGCTTCTGGACCAGCGTAGAGGTGCTGGACCCAGGGGGTGGGCCCTGCGCTTGGGCAGCCTGTGGACCCAGGGGGTTGGTCGTGGTGGAGGGCAAGGCCGCCGCCGTGGTTGTCTGGGGGGCAGGTGGAGAGAGCCCTCGTGGCTGCACCGGCTCGGCAACCTGTGAGTTGGGGGGCCAGGTGCCGACAAGGGTACATTCAGCGGTGCACAAGGGATCTGTACATAGCCTGGAGGAAGGCAGATACCAGCTCAGCACCACCCAAGGAGGACCGAGTACCTGCACCCTGACCTGTGGACCGGGCTCATGAGACTAAAACCTGGCCCAAGCCTGGTCGGCGACCCGGCATGCACTCCTGGTTGGGTTCATCAGACCCTTCCCTCCGCCATACCTGGAGCAGGGGTCTGGAAGCTGCAGGGGCCAGACCCTGCGACTGAAGGTTGGCCCCGGCCGTCAGCCCCACACCATGCGGCTGCGCACCCTGAGGCAGTGCGGCTGGGGCCAGCCTCAGCTTGGCGGGGCCCGCCTCGCTGTGTACCTGCTGCCCGTTGTACAGGATCTTCTTCAGGGGTTTCGCGGCGCCAGGCACCGCCGCGGCGCCGGCAGTCGGTGCTGCGCCTGGTAGCGCCGCCGTGCTGGGATTGGGGCCCTCGTTCTCCTGCGCAGTTGAGGGGGTACGTGTGTGCAGGTGAAGAGATGGGACGCTGTGATGCACGGGGGAAAGGCCGGCCCACCCAGGCAGGGCAGGGGCCTCGCACACGGTCCCAGCGTCCCACCGCCAGGAGGACCCATCGCAAACAATCACCCACTCCCCTGCAATCCCCTCGCACCCTGTCGGGTTTGTGCAGCGCCGGCCTGGCCTGCTGAGCCGCTGCCTGCGAGGCATGTCTCGGCACGGCGTCGGCGGTCGCGGGCGGCAGGGCCGCGCCAAATGCCAGGGCCACCTCCTTCCTCTTGGGGCCGGCGCCGCCCTTCCCCGCCTCCAGCTGCTGCTTCCGGCGCGCGGCCGCCTCCTGCTGCTTCCGCAGCGCGGCCTCCGCGCGCTCCTGCGCCTCCTCCGCATCCGCGGCCTGCTTCGCAGCCAGGCGCTCCGCCCGCGCCCTCTCCAGCTCCAGCCGCCGGCGCTCGCGCTCGGCGTCTCGAGCCTCCTGCGCCCGCCGCGCGGCGTCGGCCTTCTCCAGCGCCGCCAGGCGGGCGGCCGGGCGCGCGGAGGACAGCGCGGGTGCGGGCGGGCGGGAGCCGGGCAGCAGCGAGCGCACGGCAGACACCAGGTTGCCGGCCATGCTGCGCGGCGCAGGCGGCGCGGGCGCGGCGGGCGAGGGCGAGGGCGAGGGGGAAGGCGGTGACGGGGCGGGGGGTGAGGGTGACGCACCGCCTGGAGCGTCAGCAGGGTCTGGTGCTGCAGGTCCGGAAGCGGGGGAGTCCTCTGTATCGTGCTCTGTCTGCGCGGCATGCGTCGGGCCTTCCTCGCCTGGTGTGCCAAGGATGGGTCCACCCTGCCCCTCAGCCACTGGCAGGGCGACTTCCACGCTGGGCCGGCCCGTCGGCTCCTCGTCGCGCGTGGGGTCGGAGGCCGGCGAGGCCTCGACTGCGCTCGGTGGACCCTCCCAGTGTCGGATGGGGGAGGGTGGCTCCGGCGCCGTGGAGCTTGGAAGCAGAGGTGAAGGAGCCTCCGAGGGCGAAGCGCTGCCGCTGCCACGTCCGGCAGGCGCATCGGCGGGCAGCGCAGGGGCTGCAGGGCTCCTGGCCTCTGCGTCAGGTGTGCTGGTGGTGGGCCCAGGCACCCGCTCCTCCCCCCAGGCTCCACCTCCACGCACGCTGTCGTCCCCAATGGCAGCGGCTGGATCACCCATGGCGGACACAGAGGCGCCCGCTGAGCCGAGGCTTTCGTCCTGGTGGTGCACTGCTGGCGGGACGGCGGGCGCCGCTGCGGTCTCGGGGGGCGGCAGGCTGGATGGCGAGGCTCCAGCGTCCTCCAGGCTGCCTGCTGCGGTCCACTCCGGCGAATTGGCGGCCCCGCTCAGAGCAATGGAGGCGGGCCTCACGGGATCGGCTGCAGGACTCAGCAGACGGCTGGGGCCGCGGCCGCCCCGCTCGCCCTGCTCGCCCTGCTCGGCATACTCATCGAGGGTCGGTGCTGTGCCGCGCTGTGGCCCATCCCGGCCGCCGTCTGGCTGCACCCGCACCGGGGAAGCAGCCTGAGCTTCCAGCGCTGGCCCGGGACCCGCAGCAGTGTCTGGCTCGAGGGTGGCAGGCGCCTCGTCCACGCGCCTCCTCGACATTTTGACCTTGCTGGCGGTCGCCCTGGGGCGACCGCGCTTCTTTGCGGCTGGAGCGGGGGAGTCCGTCTTTCCTGCAGCCTCGCCGGTGGTGGAGGGGGACAGGTCCTCGGCTGCAGAGGGGGCAGGAGGCTCAGGGTTCCCACCGCCCACCTCCATCTCCTGCACAGGGTCGCCTGATGGCTCCTCCCCCTCCGCTGATGCCGCACTGAGGACTGAGGACCGGGTCGTCCGACCTGGTGCAGCGGTGCCACCTGCTGCTGAGGTTCAGGGATGGGGATTGATGACTGGGGTGTGCAAGGGCAACAAAGGGCACATTTCAACATACCAGGGCCAAGCAGTTCACCCACCCTTCTTGGCTGTGCTCTGCTGTGCACCGCCAGACTGGCTCCGGGCACTGCGCCGGGTCGGCCGGGCAGGCGGAGACGCCGCATCCTCCTGCTCGGCGACAGCGACCAGCGGAGCTGGGGCCTCTGCCGACTCTGCCACACGTTTTCGAGTGACGCGCGGGGCTTTGACAGGCTCGGGTGCCTGGTTCTCCGCTGGAGGTTGCTCGGGCTGCTCTGCGACAGCCTCAGACGGTGGTTTGGTGGGGAATCCTCCTTTGGGTATCCTGGGAGGTCGCCCGGGCTTCCTCTTGACAGCCTGTGGGGGGTGGATGGAAGCGATGTGATTACTACGCTATTCTCATGTGAACCCGCGAAAGAGATAGTGCCGGGGTGAATCTGCCGGACCTGGGGCGGGGCGAGGGCAGGTACCTCGGGCTCAGCTTTCCCCTCCGTCCGACGCGCAGTGCTCAGCGATGTAAAGGCCTCTGCGATCCAAGCCGCGTGGTTTGCGACCAAGGAGTCAATGTTGGCCAGCTTCGCATCGGCATACGTGCCCAGATCGCTCAGGGCGAGGGCGAGGTTTGCCGACATCCTTGCCGGTACCGCACGGGGAGGCCAGCGCCCTTACGCCTTCGGGGTGCCTCAGAACATCGGTGAAGTAAATTTAACGATCACCCCAGAAGCCGGCTGACAGGAGTCCTCCTCGCGCACTCGTGATGGCGCCAGCAGACGATGACAGGTGTTTGCCCGGGTTTTGAGTCGGTATCGAAAAGGCGGGAAGCATTTGCCAAGAGTTGGAACTTGAATGCAACAGCGACAATATCTTGAAGCAGACCCACCGCGTACACGCCGATCAAAATGGGAGATAATGTACAAATGTGATGCAGGGCTAAGATGAAGAAGGTTAGATCTGTCGTCACAGGTGTCTGTAGCTTGCTATTGGGGTAGTTGTGGGAATGCTTGTAATCCCGGAATTGGTGGAGGACAGGCGCCTCGGCAGACGACGAGTCATGAGGGCACCCGCACTGTAGCCGATGCAGTCGATTGCTTCAGGAGCGCATTTTAGGACGTGATTAATTCTCCGCATCCTGGTTTACAGCGAGCTGGCTGTATGGTGGCCTCCATGACATTCGAGGCCATCCAATTTCCAGGCCGTCACATGAGGACAGTTCACACAACGCTCTCCTCTCGTCGATGAACCACACTCTGTCACACTAAGCATGCCAGAATAAGATTGAATTTATATGATATGAAGTCGGGTTGGCTCCTTGAGGCTGTCATGGCCGGCCTCGGGTCCTCCCTCGAACCCCTCGAGCCATGGCGTTACGGCAACGGTCGGCTCCGTTCTGTCCATGCCGGCATTGCATTCGCATGCTTCATCGTCATTCACGCATTACCCTGCATCCATGGCTTCCCAGAGTACCAGCTGGCCACCAAGTCCTCGCTCGACGAGGGCAGAGGTGGGGCACGGGGAGGCATGGGCGGGGGGGAATGGGGAGGTTGATGAACTGAAGGCCGGGGGCCTTCGCATGGCAACGGCTTCCCACCTTGCCCTCCACCCCTCCATCCTCCTGTGCATGCAGAGCTCAGCGCGGCGCTCCCCGCCGCCGCCGCCTCCGAGTCCCTGCTGGACCGCCTGCTGGGCACAGACTGCTTCAGCCGCGCGGTGGCGGAGCTGGAGGCGGGCTGCCGGGGCCTGGCCCCCGAGGCCAAGGCCCGCCTGGCGCTGCGCCTGGTGCAGTCCCAGGTGGCCACGCACGGCGGCCGCCCCGCGCCCTGCCCTGCCGCCGCGCCGCTCAAGCCGTGCCTGGACGCGCTGCCGGGGCGGGACTGGCAGCTGTACGTGGAGTTCCTGACCCACGCCGACGCAATGTGCGTGTACCTGCAGAACCAGGACTTCGAGGCGCACGCCGAGCGCCTGCTCACGCGGCTGGCGCGGGGCGCGGGCCAGGCCCAGGGCGCTCTGGACCGGCTGGAGGCGCGGGCGGAGGCCATACACGGCGCGACGCGTGGGCTGGAGGCGGGCGCGCACGCCGCGCGCGCCTCACTGGACGCCGTGCTCGAAGGGCAGGCGCGGGCGCGGGAGGCGGCGACGGCGGCGGGGGAGGAGGTGGGGCGCCGCCTGGCGGGTCTCAGGGAGCAGCAGGCTGAGACGTTGGTCCTGCAGGTGGGGCTTTGGATGGGGGGAGGGGGGAGGGGACACATGGCGCTCCGGGTTCCAAACGGCGGCGGGTTGTTGGGAGGGCTGTGTCCCAGGGACTGCCCAGGACATGCTGGTGACGAGTCAGTGAGTTCATCTGGGCCTTGGCTGGCACCTCCTCTGCAACAGCTGGGTACCCTACAGACTCTCATCCACCCAGGACAGCCCACCACATGCACACATTGACAATGTTTGAAGTTGTGCGGATTCGCCAGCCAAAGGGGTTACCTCATCCACTCTCTCACACCTAAGATTTCCAAGCCCACATCCAGGCGGCGGCCCTGGAGCGTCAGGAACAGCTGCGGGACGGCCAGGAGGCGATGCTGCACAGCGTGCACCGCGGGCGGGAGCTGCTGGACTCCGTGCTGACGGGGGCGGAGGCCAGGGCGCGCGCCGCGGAGGCCATGCAGGAGGAGGCCGCGGCCGCGCAGCGGCGGCTGACTGCAGACCTCGGGTGTGGGGCTGGGTGCCGATGGGGGCGGGAAGTGTTGGCACGCGGGACGGTGACCTGTCGCGCCGGCATGGGGCAGCGGGGTGTAGGCTCGGCGGGCATAGACTTGTGCACCGCCCAGGATTCCACCATCGCTTGGGTGACAATCCCAACTCCCGCCGGCCATGTCGAGGGCAAGTGTGGGGAGGCTCTGGAAGAGATGCTCCTGCCTCAGTCAACCACCCCGCTCATCCGTTTCCGCTCCAGGGCCGTGGCGGCCTCCTCGGAGGGCCTGCGCTCCCTGGTGGAGGCCCTGCTCTCCTACCAGCACCGCTCCGAGGCCCTCGTGCTCAGAATGCTGGGGCACGAGACTGGGCAGGGGAACGCCTGGCACCTCCTGGCCCTGCTCGCGGGGGTGTGGGTGGTGGGCGGCTTCCTTGGGGGGCGGCGCGCCCGCACCCTGGGCATGTTCGCCCTGGGGGCCAGCCTGGCGACCGAGAGGGCCCTGCTCACGCACCTGGCACCCTACCTCCAGCTGGGGGAGGGAGGCACGGTGAGGCGTGGGCCAGCGCCGGGTGCCGTCCGGAATGCCGAGCCAGTCCTACAACTGTCAGCGACGACAGCAGGAGTCTTCACTCGGCGCCTCGCCACCACAGGTGTACCTGGGTGCCCCCGCCTGGCTGAGCTGGGTGGTGCCGAGGGCGCTGCTGCTCGACCTCAGGGTGGCTTCCAGGGTCTGCTGGCTGGGAGCAGCCGCGCTGAAGCTGGCGAGGGGCGCTCGCGGCCGTACCGCTGCTGCTCCCCTTGCTGAGCTGGAGAGGTGGGCGGTTGGTGGAGACATTGGTGGGCTACACCGGTCCCTCTGCCGGCAGGACGGTGCTGAAACTGATCGATCAGCCTCGCTTTAACGGGCATGTGTAGGGCCATGGCAGTGCGAGAGCTCGACGCCTGCAGGAGGCACGAAGCTGCCCAGCAGCTGGCACTGGCCCACAATGTGGCCGTGCTGACGAGGCTGGACGAGCTCCGGCTGGCGCTGGAGCGGCAGCGAACTCCGCAGCAGATCCAGCACCAGGGAAGTCCCGCTTTGCTGCCAAGGACCAAGGCACAGGCGTGGCCCCTCTTGTTGCCTGGCGACACACCTGAGCACCGTGCGGCCGTGTGGGAGGACAGCAACCTCAGGACAGGACTGCAGGCGTCAGATGGCACAGGGGATGTCTGTACATCAAGCCCCCCCGCACAAGTTTCCCAAGATCAGGCCCCGCCCAGCCCGGCCTCAAAACAACAGCCGCCCAGTGCAGCTACCTTGCCGCCCAACGTCACCCCAGAGCAGCAGGAGGCCCCTCGAAGGAAGCCAGGACCTGATAGGAAGAGGAAGGTGGCCCCAAATGATAATTTGAAAGAGTCGAAACGCGCGTACACCCGGAAGTCCCCTCCTTCGATGGATTCCTAGCACATGTATTTTGCCCAGCCTGCCCTTCTTCCCTGCCTCCATTCTCGGCTGCGCCGAAAGACTCTGGGCGCGCGGTCCTGCCGAGATGCGCAACGCCATCACCTGTCCGACGGACCGGCTTGACACCCCTGCCCTGCGCGTGCATCAAATTGAGTGCCCAGGAATACAGCTGCAATCGCCTTGGCAAGCCTCACGTGATACGGATCGGCGGCGCCGGTGTCCGAAAACCCTTGCCGCACCCAGGACTCTCGTCCCCCAGGCCGGGAGGCCACGCGCTCCCGATGAGGGCGCTGTGCGCCGCCCTGCTTGTAATGGGAATGTGGGATCTGGCAGAGCCAACGAAGTGCGGAGCGGACCTGCCGCTGGTAGCCAACACATGGGCCTTCACCGCTGCCACGGAATCGGCCTGGGAGGCAATGACAGCCGAGGACGCCAAGCACCCCGCCATGGATGCCATCGAAATGGTGCGGAAATGGGGAGTTGGGCTGGCGTCTGGGTGGGCGAGGTTGCCGCACGGCCTGCGACCCTGGCCGAGGAGCTGCGCGGACTTGCTCTGTCGACCCCCCGTGGTCGTGCATGCGGACGGACTGGTGGTCGTGCGCCGCAACCCTCGCCTTACAAATGCCCCATTACACCACAGGGAGCCACCCAATGCGAGGATGATCAGTGCGATGGCACCGTGGGATACGGGGGCAGCCCCGACGAGGCCGGGGAGACCACCCTGGACGCCATGATCATGGACGGCGACACCATGGACATGGGAGCCGTGGGGTGAGTGCTGTGCGCCAGCATTGGGGTAGATCGAGCTGTGGACACTGTGTTGAGCCCGGGTAGCCTGTGTTAGCCTCCAAGTACAGCCCTGTAGGCCTGCGCCAAGTCCTGGAGCCCTTGATGTGGCCGGGCTGCCACCCAGAAGAAACTATCATCCCCGTCACCAGTTTCAATGCACACGCCCCTCAAGCCCTGTCCCACGCACGGTGCAAGCCGCTTCTTTTCCTCTAAGACCGAGACTTGACCCCCATCAGCTTCCCCCTTCTTCCTCCTCCGACCGCAGGGACCTGCGCCATGTCAAGCACGCTCTGTCGGCGGCGCGCATGGTCCTGCGCACCACCCGCCACTCCCTGCTGACCGGGCTGCAGGCCACCCAGTTTGCCATGGACATGGGCATGAAGCTGGACGACCTGTCGACCAAGGCCTCCGCGGCGCAGCACGCCGCCTGGCGCGCCGACCGCTGCCAGCCCAACTTCCGGCGCGACGTGTGCCCGGACCCGGCCCGGAGCTGCGGACCTTACAGCCTGCCGCGCGGCAAGGTCAGGCCGATGGCGCCGGGGGCGAGGTCAGGCACCGACCAGTGCGTGGATGTGGAGGAGCTGGTGCCGCCGAGCCCGCCGGCAGCGGCAACCGCGGCGTCTTCTTCGTTGACAGCAGCGGCGCAGGCAGCGACGGCGTCGCACGGACGACCCCCCAACCGAACCGCCACGCCCTTCCCCTCGCCCACGGCGCACGACACCATCGCCCTGCTGGCGATCGACCGGCGGGGCAGCATCGCGGCGGGGGCCTCCACCAACGGCGCGGCGCACAAGGTTCCCGGCCGCGTGGGCGATGCGGCGGTGGCCGGCGGCGGCGCCTACGCCGACAGCGCCGTCGGCGCGTGCGGTGCGACGGGGGACGGCGACGTGCACCTCCGCTTCCTGCCCTGCTACCAGGTGGTGGAGAGCATGCGCGCCGGCGCGGGCCCGGCGGCGGCCGCGGAGGAGGCGCTGCGCCGCATCGCCGACCGCGTGCCGGGCTACGTCGGCGCGGTGCTGGCGGCGGACCGCTGCGGCGCGCTGGGTGCCGCGGCAGTGGGCTGGAACTTCACGTACGCCTACCGCCACGCGCGCAGCGACGGCGTGCGCGTCGTACACATCGCGCCCCTTCAGCCCCGCGCCGGCCCCGCGCCGGCGCCGACGCTGGTGGGCGCCCAGTGAAGGCCTCCGTGGACGCAGGGCGCGCTCTTCCTCGACCTGCCGCCGCGGCCACCAGGCGGAACTGGGCGGCCGGCACCTTGGTCATTAGGGCAGCGTCGAGGGGTTCTCCTCCTCAGTAGACCCGCCTTCCCAGGCATGGTCATCCCCGCGCTGCCCACTCAACCCAGAAACATGACGTACTGCTGATTGTTGCCCTGTTCTTTGGCCATGTTCCTCCCAGAACCTCCTTGCTGCTTCGCTCTCCTTGGCTCGGAACTACCTGTACACAGCAACTTCACGAGAGCTGCCCCCGGCGCGTTCAGCGCCCGGGGGCTGACCGCGATTCCTCGGAGCCGAGGGAATCTTTAGCCATTAACCACCGCCCTCAGAGACGGACACGGCCGCAGAGTGATCACCTGCAGTACGACGAGCACTTGCTCCCTTGCAGCACATTCTAGGTCGCCTGGGTCATCCCCGTCGTGGCGCGAGCCTGTAGCGAATCCAAACCTTGCCGCATACGCACGCTCTAGGGCTTTCGCCGCCCCCCTCGCTCCTGACCTCGGCCTCCTCATCGCATGGTGGGTGACTCTGATGTGTGCCAATTTTATGTTAACCCCTGCATGTGGCTGGGCAGCTCAGCATCTGGGTGCCGTCCCTTGCAGGTCGACACCCCCCCCCGCCCGGCCCTGCCCGCGGACCATGGCTTGAATGGGAGCATGCACAAGACCTCCTCCCTGGCCAAACTGCGCGAGGCTGGGCATGCAGCGGTGTACCGGGCCGCGGGCGGGAACCGGGAGCTGGTGGGTCTCTGGCTCTTTGTCCTGTCCACCTTTTTCGGGACCGGGATGAGCCTCTGCGCCAAGCTCCTTGGTAAGGGTGGGGAATACGGTGCAACGAAAGAATAGGGTTCTTGCAATTTTGGATGCTGAGTCTGGGTCGAGAGGTTGGGGCCGCTTGTCCTGCTGTTGTCCTGCTGTTGTCCTGCTCAGCTTGTAGATGGAGGTGCAGCCATTCTCTATTCGTAGGTGGGGAGGGGAGAGGCATGACATGAGCCACTTCAAGGGTGCCCTCTCCCAGCTCCTGTCATGGTCTTCCCATCCATCTTGCCCTTGCAATCCCCCTCCGCAGCCCGCCAGGGCGTCCCCGTCTTCGAGGTGGTGCTGGTGCGCTCCCTCACCCTCCTGGCCTTCACCGTCCCGGTATTGGTCCGGCAGAAGGTCAACCCCTTTGGCGACCAGCGGCGCTGGCTCTACGTCCTGCGCGGCGTCCTGGGCTTTGGCTCTGTCTCCCTCCTCTACTACGCAGGTGTGCAGGGTGCAAGGGGTGTGTTAAAGGTTGCTCCCGCTCCGCTCGAGATTGGGCTTGGGGTGTCTCGCCTCGGCAATGTGATGCGCCGCTGACCCTCAGCCATGGCGTCGCCGCGGCCATGCATCCCATGCTATTCTTCCCACCGCTGACCCCTGCCCCGCCCTCGCTCCTTTGATCCCCTACAAACACAGTGTTGTCATCCGCCACCCACCCACCCACCCACTCCTTGCAGTGACGCTGCTGACCATGGCGGACGCCAATGTGCTTGCCTTCCTGGCTCCACTCTGGGCGGCCCTCCTCTCCCCCCTTCTGCTCGCCGAGTGGCCCTCCTCGGGCCTGGTGGTGGCCCTGCCCGTGTCCATCTTCGGCGTGCTGCTGGTGGCCCAGCCGCCCTGGCTCTTTGGCCTGTCGGAGGGGACGGTGAGCATCCTGGGACTGGCGGTGGGCATCACCCAGTCCCTCTTCTCTGCCCTGGCCAAGATGGCGGTGCGCGCACTGAACACAAACACCGAGTCCATGGCCGCCATCATTTTCTCCATGGGCGCGGTGTCCACGCTCTGCTCCGCCATCGCGGTGACGGTGCTGGGGCAGTGGATGCTGCCACGCACCGCCTCGGCGCTGGCCCTGCTGGCCGCCAACGGCCTCATGGGCTACGGCAACCAGGTGACCCAGACCGCGGCGCTGCAGCGCGCCAAGGCCGCGCCCGCCATCGCCATGTCCTACCTCTCCGTCATCTGGGGGCTGGCCGCCGACGTCCTGGTCTTCCACGACGCGCCGGACTGGCTGTCCCTCCTGGGCGCGGTTATCATCTGCGGCTGCAGCTTCGCGGTGGCCTACTGGGAGCGCCTGGAGAAGCAGCGGCGCGAGGCGCGGGAACGCACCGCCGCCGTGCTGCTCGGGGACGAGGAGGCCGTGCAGCCACTGTTGGATCCGCGCCCGGCCGCCACAGCGACGTCCTGAGGGCCCAGGGGGGCCGAAGCGGCACCTCAGAGCACCCTGACGCCGCTGCAGCAACCTGACATCACCATGCAGGAGGCGCCTTGGGTCAAGGACCTGCATCCATCACGTGATACTTGCTGAGATTGGGGGCCGGCTCTACCCCGGCTCCAGCTTGCTGCTCGCTTTGTCGAAGCCCGCCTCCACAGCATGCATGCGCTTCTCCCTTGCCTCCTTTTCCCCCTTCAACATCCAAGGGTCTTTCCATGCAACCATCATGCAGCACAGTTCACACCAGGAGCTTTGTGAGCGCTTCACATGTCTCCCATTCATGCATGCTGCGAGAGCACCCCCGCCCCCAAGATTGCCAGTACCATAGGAAAGTCACGTGTGTTGATATTCGCCGGCGCCCGTGCATCCGTGCGCCCAAACCCACCATCACTTCGAACCAGTTCAGCACTCTTCAGCTGCATTGTCTTCATCATGGCTGCCCTGACAACATCCGTGTTTGCAGGTGTAGGAAAGGCGGCGATTGCCCAGCCCCGGGCGCCGACCTCCGTGCGGGTATGCTGGCGCAGGGGGTGGCTGGAGCCAGGAGTGTGCTGCGGCGATGTAGAGTATCAAACCACAACCATCTATCATGTGCAGGCTCTGGGTCGGTCTTTTGGGTTGAGGTGCCAGGTCCGGGCGCCGCGGCTGTATGCCACCTGCGTCCGCTCGAGCCTGGAGACCGAGAAGAAGGTGGGTGCGCGTCTGGAGAGTACGTTGGATCACGAAGCTCAAGCACTGCTTTTTGGTGTCGTTCTGATGCCGGAAATGCCGGTGAATCCCGCAGGGCGACCCCACCACCCCGGATTACCGGGTGTTCTTCAACCACAAGTCCACCACCGTGTCCCCATGGCACAACATCCCCCTCCATGCCGGGGATGGCCTGTACAACTTTGTAGCAGAGATCCCCAAGCAGACCTCGGCCAAGTTCGAGGTCGCCACGGTGCGCGAGGATCCAGGGGGGTTGTGGTGTGCGGATTATATCGTGGTGTGCCTCCCCTGACAATTCTTTCTGACATGGTCATGTGCGGTTTTGCAAGCCCTGAATGCCTGCGGTGTATGGTAGCACCCAGCCTCTGCACTGTCACCTTTGGCTTGACCAGAGACTCCAGTTCTGTGTGAAACGGCTGGCCCACCCCTTGTCACGCCGGCCCTCGACCAGGCTGAGCCTCGAACCCCCATCAAGCAAGACATCAAGAAGGGCAAGCTGCGCTTCTACCCCTACAACATCGACTGGAACTATGGCCTGCTCCCCCAGACGTGGGAGGACCCTGCACACACCAACAGGGACACCAATGCTGCTGTGAGTTGGACGTTGCTGCCCACATGTTGATGGAGCCAACGGGGTGGGCATCTGCATGCTAGGCTGCCATTGGGAGTAGATCCTCTTCACCCTCCACCAATCGGGTCTCGATGAAAGGAACAACCCATTCACACACACAAAACCACCGATGGTTTTCCAAGTGATGAACCTAAGGTATTCTGCAAATTTGAGAGACCACATCTCGTGTCCCGTTTTTTCAATCAGATCATGCCATGCTTCTGATTACTTGCATTCATCAAGGCGAGCCACCGCCCAGCCGCCGCACGAGCACTGCATATGAATCATGATGCCAGGGCCCCCCCTCTCTCTGCAGGGCGACAACGACCCAGTGGACGTGGTGGAGATCGGGTCGGCGAGCGCCGAAACCGGCGGCGTGTACAAGGTGAAGGTCCTGGGTGTCTATGCCATGATCGACGACGGTGAGCTGGACTGGAAGGTGATCGCCATCCGCGCGGACGACCCCAAGGCCGACAGCGTCAATGACATTGAGGACGTCGAGCGGTGAGTGGGCTGGGGAGCAGTTTATTGTCGGTAGTGGACCAGGTTCTGGTGCGGCATTTGCCCTGCATGAGTTGTGCTGGTCCGGCATGCATCCCGGGCGCTGGCCACCTACCCACTGCCAGCCCGAGTGTGAACCCCTGCTCCCTGCAAATGCCTAGCCCATCCCTTACCCCCGTAACAGCGAGTTCCCCGGCGAGCTGCAAAAGGTGTACGAGTGGTTCCGGGACTACAAGATCCCGGACGGCAAACCCGCCAATGCCTTTGGCTTCGACAACAAGGCCCAGAACCGGGCCTTTGCCCTGGATGTGATCGAGGAGACGCACCGCTTCTGGCTCGACCTGGTCAGCGGGAAGCGGGAAAACACCGAGGACCTGTCCCTGTTCTGATTCAGCTTGCACCAATTCTTTGGCTCGAGTGCCTCCCAACCCCGTGCACAATTTTTCTCCTGCCTTGACCAGTCCATTGCAACAATGTGCGCGAAGGGAGGTGCGTGGCATGGCATGGCGGGGATGGTCGGATGGGTCGCCCTGCAGTTCCAAGGTGCTCAACCACGTTGGTGATTACGACCTCTCGGGAGGGTGCTCGGAGGGTCCAAACCATGTGGCGACGAGTGCGTTTAATTATTCGCATCATGGCGAGAGCATCTTGCGCAGATGCCGCTGACAGCCCTCTGTAAACTCGAGAATGAAGCTTAAATTGATCTGAAGTCAGGGTCACCGTGCATATATCGGGCTTCCAACTGCAAAATCCATCAGGTAAGTGTCTGCAGCGAAGCGGCGCATGCACTGTTTTGTGATCCTGGAAATGTCGGGCAGATCGATGTCTCACACTGAGCACCTGGGACCCATGCAGACATTACCGCGATGCCGTTGAACCTTCAAATGTCCAATCGCTTCCACAGGTTGCCGCTATGGGTGCGTGGACCACGAAGTTGCTGGTGGCCAGCATCCTCGCATGTGCCGGATCCTGCCGGGCGGCCGAGTCGACCCTCGAATCCATTTCTTGGGGAAGCGAGGCTGATGTGAGTAGGCGTGATCGATGATCAAGGCAATGTTTCAGCGAAACTACGATACTGGATAAGCCAAGTGCCGTCCCACCTCCACCCTCCCCACCTTCAGGGTGAACCGGAGGAATGGGGGTATCGCCTCTTCCTGACGGCCGACAACTTCACCGTATCCCCTTGGCACAGCGTTCCCCTGAACGCCGGCAAGGACCTGCACACCTTCATCGTTGAGATCCCAAAGAACACCGCAGCCAAGTATGAAGTCCAGACGGTGCGCTGTGGTTGGTGTTAAGCAGGCAGGAAAATACTTGGGAGGCTGTGCGGACCGGGAGGAAGGAGCATCCACGCCACCTCATCACGAGCCATTCCACACCCCACACATCACGACAGGAGGAGGCGCTGAACCCCATTCAGCAGGACCTGACGAGCAACGGCTCTCTCCGCTACTACCACTCGGACATCCCGTGGAACTATGGTCTCCTGCCCCAGACGTGGGAGGACCCGGACTACCTCAACCCTGATGTAAACGCCACGGTGCGCGGCGGCTCTGAAGGATGTTCACCTGAAAAGCAGACGGTGCTGCTTATGCTCATGCCCGTCAACCACATTTCGAATGAAGGGAGGCTCAGGGCTGCACAACTCACGATGCCGTGCCAGTAGCCAGGCTGCAAGGCGAGGACATGGTCTAACCCCTCCCCAACCATGTCAACATGTTGCAGGGTGATAACGATCCCACGGACGTGGTTGAGATTGGAGGGTCTGCACTTGAGACTGGCAGCATCCATCCAGTCAAGGTTCTGGGTGAGTGATACTGCGTCTGCATTGCGCCTGCGCCTGCTGAGAGGTCGAGTCCTTTGGGACTGGCAGGGTAGCATGGGGCTTCTGCGATAACCGCAGAACACTGCAACCCCTACCCCCTCCGCATGTCACATGCCACAGGAGCCTACGCTCTGATCGACCAGGGAGAGCTTGACTGGAAGGTCATCGTCATCTCACAGGCCGATCCCCTGGCCGAGAGACTGAATGACATCGAGGACGTGGAGAGGTGAGTTGGATGTCCTGGGTGGAACAAGGGTGGTGGAGACCGCCAGTGCTGCGTACGTAGTCCAAGAACCCTACTTCGAGCACTCTCTATTGCAGGGAGCTCCCGGGGGAACTGGAGAGGATTCGTGTTTGGTTCAGGGACTCCAAGCTCCTCGATGGAAAGCCTGCCAACACCTTTGGGTTCGATGACCAGCCCGTGGACCGTGCACAGACGCTGGGGGTGATCAACCAGACGCATGGTTTTTGGCTGGACCTGGTCAGTGGGGCACGTGAGAACACAGAGAGCAAGTCTGTGTTTGGATGAGTGGGTGCGTGCCCTCCACTTTGATTGCAAGGAGAGAGAGACTCCAGATACTTGCCCAAACATACAGTGATCCGAGGTGGCGGGGCGAGCGCGCGCCGATTGAAACGATGTTGCAGAGCGAAATGGCCCAAGGGCACTCTGAGCCAAGGATTGCAGCTTTGCAGTGAACAAAGATAGCATGTTGGAGTTACAATAGATCCTTAGGGTGACGATGTGCCCGAGGAACAGGATTCACTAGGATAGCCAAGGAGTACGATGTTCCGGGCGCAGACCACTCCAAGCGCCTGGGCTCGTCTGCAGTGAGTTGGCAATGGATTCGGAATGTTATAAGGACCCTGAGTACCCTGCATAATCGCCTGTGGGATTGAGTGTAGCGATCGCATTGCCTCCATAGAAACAAACCACTTGAACCTCCGCGTTCGCAGGCAAGAGGGGGCTCTCGATCTAGACCGCGTCGCCCCTGCAGAGGCCGAGGAGCTGGCTGCCCGAGTCACCGAGCTGGAGTCCAAAGTAGGATCAGTCGTGGGGCTGGCACTGGCTGCCGAATTGTTCGTCGGTCACCATGGAGGTGGAGTGGATGTGCTTCATATTGCCTGAAGCCAGCCCCTCCAACCCTCGCACAGGTCCTGGATTGGCAGCAGCAATACGATGATCTCTTCAATGAGTATGAAACAGCACGCAAGTTCTACCAGGTGACAGGAGGTCTATGGAGGGCAGAGAGGTTGGGTGTTTACAGTTTCACAGCCAGAACCCCCTTGGCACAGCCGGTGCTTCTGTTGAGGTCAGATTTCATCCATCTTCTGCTCCCCAACCACTCACAGGGATTGGAGGGTCACCTGGACCAGGCCCACGCCGCCGCCATCAAGGAGAAGCGGCGGCTGACGGCCTCGGTGGCGGAGGAGGCTCGCCGCGCTGCAGTGGCCCAGACCCTGCTGGAATCGGAGCGGGCCGCCAGGTACTCTTCCTGGGTGGGGTCGGGGGGCGGTGGTGTGGCTGAGGCAGTCCAACCAGGGTCAGATTGTGGAATCTTGGCTGGAACGGCACCCGCGACGGTCTCCTGCTCACCTCAGCCCACCCCGGATGCGCTTGCCAGGGATGAGGCGGAGGCCAAGCTGGCGGCGCTGAGGGAAACTGTGGAGGAGCTGCAGGCCCGCCTGCAGGTGGCCAGGCAGGAGAGCAAGGCCGCGGCCGACGCCGCCCAGCTCGCCGTGGAGGAGGCCCACGCCGGGCTGGCCAGCGCGGAGGCCGCGTCGGCGGCCCTCCGCAGCGAACTCCAGGAGGCCCGCGCCGCCGCGGAGGTTGCCGAGGCTGCCGCCGAGGCCGTGCGGCAGGGAGGCCGTGCGGCGGCCGCGGCCGCCGAGGAGCGGACGGCGGAGGCGCAGCGCGGCCTGCGCGCCTCGGCCGACGCGCTGGAGGAGGCGGAGCGCCAGCTGGCGGAGGCGCGGGCCATGCTGGCGCGCAGCGAGGTGCTGGAGGCGGAGCGCTCCGCCGGCCTGGCCAGGCTGGAGGAGGGCCAGGGGCGCCTGGCGGCGCGCGAGGCGGCGCTAGTGGCGCGCGAGGCGGAGCTCGAGGCGGGACTGCGGGACCTGCGAGACCGACGCGCCGAGCTGGAGGTCGCGCGCGGCGAGGCGGAGGCGCGGGTTGCTGGACTGGGGGCGCGCGAAGCCGCGCTGCGCGAGGAGGAGGTGGCGCTGACCGGGCGCGCCATGGGCCTGGCCAGCATCGCCGAGGAGCTGGAGCGTCGCGATGGCTTGCTGGCCGGGCGGGAGGCCGAGGTTGCCGCCGGCGAGGCAGGGCTGCGGGAGCGAGGCGCTGCGCTGGAGGCGCGCGAGGCCCAGGCCACAGCGCGGGAGGGCCACTTGGAGGCGCGAGAAGCCGACCTGGCGGCGAGGGAGGTCGCCCTGGCGGCCCGGACCGCGGTCCTTGAAGGAGAAGGCCGGGACAGGGACGTCGTGAAGGGGCAGTCCCCCGGCAAGCGGGCGCGGTGCGAGGACGCAGCCCCATTGAGTCCCCTGCCTGTCGTGGAAGAAGGCATGGAGGAAGAAGATGCGGGCGCCGATGAGTTCCTGGACGCCCTGGAGGAGCTGCCCGCCCGGCCTGCAGGCAGGATGTCAGCCAAGCGGGCGGTGACCAAGTCGAACGCCGCTGCCTCCTCCTCTCCTGCCCGGTGAGAGGGTGATGGGGGTGGATTTGATGCTGAGCTGCTGGGTGAAGGGCCTGCTGTCGTGTCCTGAGGACATGAGTGTCTCTTTGTGAGATCTTTATAGGTGATGTTGGAGCGACAGGGGAATGGGACACAATCATGTCTACTGCTGGACGCCGCCCTCCTGCAACCACCTCTCAAACAAGCTCATGGCTGTCAACCCCCTCCTTCATATGCAGACAAGAGGCGCGGTCGGCGGCGGGACGCAGGAAGACGGTGAGCAAGGCGAAGTCTCACCCACCTGCCGAGGATGCGCCCATTGCTGCCGAGGAGGCACCCGCTCCGGCCGAGGAGGCACCCGCTCCGGCTGAGGAGGTGCCCGCTCCGGCTGAGGAGGCGGCGCCATCGCAGTCTGCGGCGTCGCGGCCAGGGCGCGCCACCAAGACCCCCGCCAAGCCACGGCCGGCGCCCACGCAGTCTGCGGCGTCCCGGCGCCGGACTGCAGCGGCCCCAGCCCCTTCACAGGAGCCAGCCAGCCCCAGCGTCACGCGGCGGAGCGCGAGGCTGGCTGCCCGCCCCACACGCAGCAGTGCACGGACTGGGGCGCCAGATGGTGGCGAGGAGGTGGAGAAGGTGGTGGGCAGCCCCACGCGGTCAATTCGGTCCCGGGCCAGGCAGGGATGAGGGCATCGCTGGGAATGGCGCCCCAACCGGGCCCAAACGCGGCATGCCGTCGATCCATGCATGGCCCCTAGCTGTAACGCAAGGCCGGTCGAACAATTCCAAACGCAATTCTAGTGTGTAAGGTGGACATCTGTGTATGCCGGTGGTGCTTCTCCTGCCGGCATGACCTTCCCGGCCTCGCCCGCCCGGGAGGCACTGGAGGAGTGCGCGGTGCAGCGCTGGCTGCCTGTGTACAGGAGGCATACCTTTGAGACACGACTGATTTCTGTGGACAAAGACCTTTGCAACTGGCTCGTCAGCGATGGGGTGTCTGCCTCGGGCGATAATCGAGCGGTGCGTGCATCGGCAATGGTGGTGGGTGCGCAGGAGAACGAGGGAATGGGGCCTTGCCGCTCCTGGCTCATTCCGCTGTGGCTGGGAGCCCACCGTTGGATTTTGCAAGCAGAATAATCTGAATCATACATTTACCCTGCTGCCGCATTGCCTTGAGCGTAGTTCGGGACCAGGGCACCCCGGGACCTGGCCGACCCAGACCAGCAGGGGTGGGAGTCTGACAGCGAGGAGGGCGACGGCTCCCACTCCGGCACCCCTCCTCCCGCCTCCCTCCCCACCCTCCACGCCTCCCTGGCCTCCGCCATCGCCGAGCTGGGGGGCCGCGTGCACCCCAAGTTCACCTGGAGCTGCCCCAAGGACGCAGTCTGGCTGTCACCCGGCAACACCCTGGCCTGCACCTCCCCAGACGAGGTCCTGCTCCTCCTCCGAGCCTCGGACCGTGTGGCTCACGACGTTGCCGCCGCGCCGGCAGATTGCCCGCATGCCATCGTGCTCCGGCGGTGGCGGGCGCTGGACCCTGGGCGCGAGTTCCGGGCGTTTGTGGTCGGCGGGCGGCTGGCGGGCGTGAGCCAGCGCGACCTGACCCAGGAGTTTGGCTGGATGCAGGACCCCGGCACGCGCGCCGACCTGCTACACCTTGTCGCCGCCTTCTTCGACGACCACCTGCGCGCCAGCTTCCCGCTGCACGACTACGCCTTTGACGTGTATGTGAGCTCGGGGAGGAGCACGCTCAAGCTGCTGGACTTCAACCCGCCGGGGGGCACCACTTCTGCGCTCCTGTACGACTGGGAGGAGCTGGGGTGGGGTGGGCGGCGCCATTGTGAGGCTGAGGATGGCGCGGGGCCTCTGAAGGCGGATGGCACTGCGGCCATGGCGGGGCCAGATGGCGGCGTGGCCTCGGGAGGGCCGGCGCCCAGGCAGGCGACCGCAGGGCCTCCGACGCGAGACGCCCCGGAGGCTCTGCTGCCCCCCTGCGTCGATGCGACATACCTGCAGCAGCTCAGGGCGGCCCAGGGTCGAAGAGAGGACTCTGGTTTGCCACGCTCGCCCAGCAGTCATGCGAGCACCACTGGCGCTATCCCTCCCGGCCAGCCTCCACCTGGCCAGCCTACGCCCGGTCAGGCTCCGCTGGAGCTCAGGGTGGTGCAGGGAGGCCTGCAGCTGCGTCCGCACCTGGCAGCCTACGGCGTCCCCTTCGACTTTGTCGACACCTCTGAGGGCAGCGCGCTAAGTCAGCTGCTGGCGAACGTCGGCGTGCCCTCCGACCTCTGGCAGGAGCTGAAGAGGCAAGGCGCTGCGGCGTCGTAGAACGGTGCTCTTTTTAATTTCGCTGCGA
Source organism: Auxenochlorella protothecoides (assembly GCF_000733215.1). Taxonomy (NCBI): domain Eukaryota; kingdom Viridiplantae; phylum Chlorophyta; class Trebouxiophyceae; order Chlorellales; family Chlorellaceae; genus Auxenochlorella; species Auxenochlorella protothecoides. The sequence goes on from NW_011934143.1 coordinate 435,107, forward strand.
GAGTGTGAATAGGCCATCTTCTCCCTCATGCATACGGCAGGGACACATCTAGACCTTGGATGATCTGAGGAAGAAGGATGAGATCTCCGCAAGGGGGGCATTGAACCGGTACCAACCACCCGATTGCCGCCGCTAGAGCGATCGAGAGCTCGGACACGAAGCGCTCCATTTGATTATTGAAATTTTCTGTGAGTTTCTGGGCTTCTATTTCATCAGTTGGCCCGGCGCATGGTAGAGGGAGCCCGGGCGACAGCCACGTGATTCGCCCTCCGTACTGTGCGTCCAAGCTCCACGAGGCCTACATCACGCCTTCCTGGTTCAGAAACCTTCTCTGAAATGCCAAAGTATGTGGGATGCATGGCACTGCCCCATACCTGCATGTGCCGTATCTCCTGTGCATGGCTAACCCCAACTAGGGTTCCGCAGGTTTTTCAAGTTTGGTGCGCGCTTTCCCCTGGGAACCTCTAGCTCCGAGAGATCCATCCGGACTGGATCCGTTGCGTCCTTGGGATCGACCTCCGACCCCGAGGACGCCTCCCAGCCCAGTTCCCCCGAGTGGTCTCGGGCCGGCGTCCTCCGCACCTCACGCTCCATCACCACGGATGGGAGCGGCCTGTCTGATGACGAGAATAGCTTTGCCGCTATGGAAGGTGTTTTCCTAGTCGTAGGAGGGGGACTGGCCGCCTTTAACGTTGCTTTGGAGGGAGGATGGTGCCTGTGAGCCTGAAAAAAACAAGGGGTGGCATGCCAAGTTGCATATCGACGCCGCCTTGCATCCCCATTCCCTTGTCTCCACGCTGCCCCCGCCCACCTTTCTCCCACAACAGACGACGCCCCCCTGCGCCGGTTCGTCACCCGCACCCACAGCTTTGACCAGGTGGACTTTGACGCCCTGATCCAGAACCCTGACCTCTACACGGTGCACAACGCGGCGGGGGCGGGGCTGTCCCCCCGGCACTACGCCAGCGCCACGCCGCCCACGGGCGTGAAGCAGCCGGTCGTGCTGAACCGGCCACGTCGCAGCTCTGGCGAGCGGCCCAGGTCCAAGTCGGTGCTGGGCATGCCCACCTTCCGCCCGGACAGCACCTTTTACAAGTACTGGAGCAGCCTGATCCTGGCGCTGGACCTCACCTACTCTGCCTTTGTGGTGGGTCTCCATGGGGGTGTTGCGGTGGGCAAGGGGTTTACTGGGAAAGGGACCGGGGAATGATCGGAGCGGGGTTCGGGCGAGACTTGGCGCGGACGGGTCATGGGTCATGCCCAGAGTCATATGGTGCAGGCTCTCTCCCAGCCCAAGCTGCAACCCTTGTCGCCTCAATGCGCGATCCACGTTTGGCCCCTCTCTTTTAACCCCTTCCCCACACTTTCCCGGTTGCAGGTTCCTATCAGCATCGGCATGCTGACGTCCTTCCTGGTCCTGAACTGGACATCTGCGCTGGACTACACCGTGGGCGCCTTTTTCCTGGCCGACCTGATCGTGTCCTTCCACGTCGGCTTCATCGCCACCTACAATCTGCGCAAGGTCCTGGTGCTGAACGGCAAGCTCATCGCCAAGTTCTACATGCAGCACGTAGGTGTTGGGAAGGGACGGGAGCTACTAGAGTGGGTTGTCGGCTGGGTGAGTGCGCCAAGGCCTCGTCTGTTTGGAATTTGAGTTTCGTGCAACGAAGCGGAAGGAGGTGTATAGTGCGCCACAGATTCATGTATCTCCTAATTTCTGGACTGTTGCTCGGACGGTACTGAAAGGCTTGCCGGTGGCAATGGTCTCAGTCCGCCGAACGCCCCTGCACATGTGCCGCCCACCGTCTCTCCCCCTGCACTCACGCCTGCCCAGGACACATTCATCTTTGACATCCTGTCGGTGACGGCATGGCTGGTGCAGCTGCTTATGCTCCTCCTCAGCCACGTCGTCGACGAGTTCAACCCCACCGTGGCACTGTTCATCATGGAGGCGCTGCGGTGCGTGGATGAAAGTGGGCTGGGTTTGCCAGTAGCCCTCAGGCGGAGGAGCGAGGATTTGTCCTGCTTGTCACCAGATCTCCAAGCAAGCCCAGAGGTCATCCTTTCACTCAAACCTCCGCAGGCTTGTCCGCTTCCTGCGGGTCGTGAAGCTGATCCGGAAGCTGCTGGTCAACGCGGTATACGCCCCCCTCAACCAATCCTCGTGGATGAAGTGGGCCTCCAGCGCGACCTTCCATTACCTCTTCTACATCGTTTATGTGATCGCGGTCCTGGTCAACTTCCTGGGCTGCATGTGGTGAGGAGGCGAGGTCGGCGGCTTCTTTTCCCAGGCCGTACACAGAGTTTCAGCTCCCTTCCCTTCTTGGAGTACAAAGTTCATCCATGTTCCCCTGCGCAGGAACTTTACGGCAGGCGCGCAGGGCTTTGACAACACCTGGGCCAACTACTACCCACCCTTCGTACGGTCCTACTCTGAGGATGGGATGACAGCCCTGACCGCCGATGAAGTGCAGCACGACGTGGACCAAGTCTGGCGCTACTTTGTCGGTACATACTGGGCCTTGACCACAGTGAGTGGAGCTGATGTGTTGAAGTCTTACTTTTGTGAACGCAGGACTCGGCTTGTGTTGTTTGCCAAGCCAGCATGCTCCTCTGGTCAAGGAGCTGCCGTGCTGGATGAATCGGAGGTGGTACAAGCTCCCAGCCGATATCTGAGCTCCAATGTGCTTCCCAAGACATGGATGACCCACCTCCTCTGCCCACACCTCCTGCAGATTGCTACCGTCGGTTTTGGCGACGTGGTGAGAGCCTCTGCATGCTGGTGATCCTAGCATGCTTTCGATGTCTTGGGCAACGGACGGCCTGATCTCTAATGAGTCTCTGTTCCTCATCCCCTCCCCGGGCAGACACCTGCCACACTTGTTGAGACCATCGTCGTGATTATCGTGGAAGTCATTGGCATCATGTTCTTTGGTATCTTGCTGTCTACCATCAGGCAAGTTGGCTGGAGTAACTGATGGATCTTGGTCTCAATTCTGTGCATGAGTCTGAAGAATGCTGATCTGTGGTGGTCGAGGGTGGCTGGCAGTCTCTGATGGTCTGTAGTCAAGCTTGGCGGCTGTGAGACATTGGCTGTGCTTGCTTGTGCAAACGCTGTGAACCAGCAAGATACCATTCATGCTCCAGCACAAGGCCTGACACCTTTCAGATCCGCCCGGTCTCTCCCTCACCCATTCCCTGCAGTGAGCTCCTGTCCAACTCAAACAAAGATGCCAGGCGCGCATATGTGTTCCGCAAGAAGTTGACCACCGTGGACCGATGGATGAAGGGGACGCGGCTTCCCTCCCACCTCCAGCGCAGAATTAAGTCTTTCTATGCCGAGGTGTGCGGTGCCAAAGGGGTTGGAGAGGGACAGCGATGTGTGCACAGCAGTGTGTGGAAGAGTGCTGGTACAGCGTGACAAATGATGGGATTCTAAGAATACTCTGTGGGACTGGTGGCACTCATGGAACATGGGGTCACCCAAGTCACCTTGCAGATGGATACTAGGAAAAAGCTGCTGAGCTGCCCTCCATGCCATGGTGGTGCCCTCACCTATTCAATCCAGCCCTTGCCAACAGGTGTGGCTGCACCATGTGGAGTCCTCCGAGGACACCCACCTCTTCAGAGAGTTGCCCCACATTCTGAGGAACGAGGTTGCCTGGAATGCCCTCCAAGCAGCCATGGCGTGAGTTGGAAAGGGTTGGTGGATCCTGGTTCCTCCAGACCCCGGCATGCTGTACTAGGACTGATACGAGTCCCATTTCCTCAGATTCTTGGAGGTTTGAGGATGAGTCACACCCTCCCGGCAGCTCACGGCCCCGGTCCTCCACTCCCCACCCCAGGCGCATTCCCTTTTTCGAGGACATGAGCACGAACATGAAGTGGACCCTCTGCTCCAAATTCGAGCCGGTTCGCTTTGGACCTGGGGAGGACATCCTGTCGGAGGGAGACAAGGCCGAGAAATGCTGGGTCATGCTGGAAGGTGTGATGGTGTGTGATGGTGCTCTTCCCTTTGTCAGGACACCGTCCCCTGGGTGATGCAGCGGGCACTGCAGCAGGATTGAAGTTGGGATACGGGAAACGGCGGCGGTGCTGCACCTCTTTGCTGTGCACGTCAATTCGTTTCCTGCTTTCCTCACATTCGCTTCCCATCACCCTGCCACCCCTCCCAGGTGAGGTGGTGTCGCTGCACCACTACGTGGAGGCCGGCTCCCTGCAGGGCCCTGCGCTCCTTGGCAGCACCGTCGTACTGCAGGACCTGGTGGAGACGTTCAAGAGCTCGCCCTGCACCCTGCGCACCCTCAGCTCCTGCATCTGCTGGCAGGCAAGGCTCGATTAACACGAATAGGGGGGAGGGGAGGGGCTCTGAGGACTGTTTTCGATGGGCGCACGCTCAGACGTTGTATTTTTAGGGCGTCTGTCAAACTGACTCAGCACCCGGCCCACCCCGCTTATGTGCCGCAGGTCCGCTGGAAGGATCTGCGGCTGCTCCTGGACTACCACCCCAATGTGAGGAGGGCGCTGGAGTCGAGGATAATGGCACAGGTCTGCTGCCACATCACCCTCTACCCCAGCGCCTGGATGGACAGCCAACTGCTGGTGGGCAACAGAGTTGTCAGTGAATTATGGGGTGAAGGGCCATGAATGCATGCCTGGTGGCATGAGATGAGCGTCGAAATCGGGCTCTGTACGCTTCCCAGTTGGTCTGGTGAAGGCTCAAGGCCTGTATTTTGAGTTGAGGCCTCCAGACTGTGTCATCTATGCTCCCTCCACCTTCCTATTGTATCTAGCATCCGGAGCTCCAGGATGCCAAAGCCAGGGCAGAGGAGATGGCCAAGGATCTCTGGGAGGGGCCCTCGCAGTCCCAGGTGGCAGAGGGGTGAGGGTGCACTGGGATCGTGCGCTGAAGATTCAGGCCAATCAGTGCAGGCTTAAGGGAGTGTGCACATCATCATTGTCATGGTTGTCACAGTGTATCCCTCCTTCTCCCTCAGGTTCGGTTTGACTTGCCAAGTGGCCACAAATTGGAACCCTTGTGTGACCTTCCCTGACTCATTTCGGCCGATAGTGCGAGCTGCCTTCATGCAATGCCAGCTTGCAGTGTGCACAAGCACTTGAGAATTGTCCATTATTTGCATAAAATGTTGTAGAGAACTTGCAAGTGTTTATTAGACCAACAACTCGGGGCGCGAGATCTCATGCCGATCGGCACCGAAACCTACAACACAAGACCAGCCCCCGTACTATCAATACAATTGAACCCTCCTACCGATGCTGTCATATATACGCTGCGATACTCCATTGAGCACCTAGAAAGTAAGAAGGTCTCACGCCCTCGGAACTATTCGCCGTGCGATGCACTCCTCTGCCCAGTCTCACCCTTCCGCATCTCAGCTGCAGTCAATTCTGAACAGCACGAATGAGCAAGTAGCTCAACTTGCGATGCAGGTACCATTTCATTCCGCATGTGAACAGCGGGATCATTGCTGCACCCCGACCTGGTCCTGGTCAACGCCATGCCTTTTGCATCCATCGGGCAGGATCCATTGGCCCAGCATCATTCAATACTACCCCAATGTTGCAAGTAGGGTCTCGTGCCTGGACTGGAGGGAGGAGCGATGCGAACAGTGATCCCAACTCCCGGGTACGAGTCTGTGGGTCATCGCAAGACTTCTCCAGACCCATGCGCACAGCAGTTGCTCCAGCTACATTGCCCCCACACCCGCATCAGGGCAAGCCTACCAGCCTGCATACCCCACACTCCCCTCAGGTTTGTGATCAAGACGTCAGATGAGTCGGGCAATAAGGTCTTCCTGAATGTGTGCGCGGACGCGGCAGTCCCCCTTCCAGATGGCTGGTCTCCTGGTGAGCCGCTGCCCCCTGCGGTGAAGGGATACCTGGAGGCTGGACCGGAAGGGTCAGCCCCCAGCAGCGGGGACGCTTTGATGTCGCTCCTGGCCTTTCCTATGTGGCTCAGCGACCTCCGGCGAGACTCGGACCACACGGGTGCAGCCTGCGGAGGTGAGGGCGGGGTAGTTATCAGGTTTGTTCATTTTGGAGGGACAAAACCGGGTCGAGCCTCCGCATCCCTTGCTTGCAGTGGACTGAGTCAGCTCAGCTGAAGCTTGCAGTCTTGTTTGACTGCGCCGGAGGGTGGCTGCCCGCCTGTGCCTGCCCTGCCTTGCCCTCCCTGCGTAACTCATCAATCGCGAACGTCACGATGTCACCCACCTCCACCGCCCTTCGCAGTCCTGGACTGCGTGCTTCACGCTGACATCCTGCGCCACGCCGCTGAGGTCCGGCCCCTGAAGCTCTACGCCATCCAGCTGGTCCTGAGCGAGGTGGCGCACAAGTGCGCGCTGCGCCTCAACCCGCTGTACAAGCTGCCGCGCATGCGGTACAAAGGCCAGGGCCCCGTTCCACATGCTGTGCCGGCCGCAGAGGCGCTCACTAAACTTCCCCAGGAGCAGCCGGTGCTGATGCCAGGTCAGGGCGCAGAGCGTCCAGGCCTGGTGAGGGAGGTGCTGGCCGGCCGGGACAAGGGCCTAGCCCTCCGCACCACGCCCACCCCACGGCCCGCGGCGCGGGAACGAAGCGAGGCATGCGAGGAAAGCGCGGATCCCAGCACCACGCTGCAGGCAAAACTGCGGTACCATGGCTGCCCCGTGGAGGCCGTCAGCGTCGAGGTGGCGCTGACGCCCGCCCTGGTGGCGACGGCGCAGCGTGCTGTGCACGCCGTGCGCGTGACAGTGACGGGGCAGCGGGTGAGCATCGCCCTCCCTGCCTGCCCGGCCCTGGAGGTGGGCCTCCCCTTCTTCGTTCGCCCGGAACAGGGCACCGCCAGGGTCACGGCGCAGGGGCTCCACGTGACGCTGCCCTACCGCCCGCTGGAGGAAGTGCACCCTCGAACTGCGTGAGGCATCGTACCTTGTGAGTCATACTTTCTTGCGATTCCCTTCCCTTCCCGCGACCCTGACCAGCTGTTGCAGCCTTCCTCTCGGAAGTTGTATCTGTTCTCCAGTCCCTTCCAGTATGCAAGCCAAGCACTGGACCAGCCGAGGGCCCGTGCTGTGCCAGCTTCCAGTCCCAGGAACAGGACCCGTCAAGGCCAGTCCCCAAAGCGCAGGGGGCGGGGGGACACGGTGCGACGCAGGTCCGGCGCCAGCAGGATCAGCCCGCCGGACCTCGTGCCCACCAGCACGCACTGCTCCGGGGTCAGAACCAGGGTCGTGAGGGGTCCAGCGTGCAGTGCGATTTTGAGGTGCACACGCAGCGTGGCCAGGTCGCGGATGGCGAGGCCGCCGCCGCTGCCCACAGTCAGGAGCAGACGCCCGTCGGGGCTGGCCTGCATGTCCGCCAGCCGCTCGTACACCTCAACGCTCGCCAGCCGCTGCCCGCTCAGGCCGTACCCGTGGATGGCCAGGTCGGCGTGGGAGTGCGTCAGCAGCACCCCGGGGCCTGGGGCCACCGCCAGCAGGGCCGGGGTGGCGGGGCAGGGGATGGAGCGGAGCAACCTTTGTGTTTGTATGTTTGGGGGCAGAAGGTGGGGAATGGAGATTTGGGATGGTAGAGGTACATGCAAATTTTGCTGTGCTTGCAATCGATGGAGCCGTCGTTGCATTCCAGAACAAAGGGTGCAGATGACCAAGCGCGGAGCAGATAGACATGATGATCTGCACTACAGTCATCAACCAGAGAGAGTGTCCTCCACAGGACTCTCGAATCCACGCAACCCATGGCCCTGAGGGTGCAGGCCGATCCCATCTCCTTTTCTCTCCAGGGATCCACACAGGCTCCCCTTCCTCACTCACGCACCTGGCATCCCGCAGGCCGTGCAGCAACAGGGTCCCGCCGGCCGAGGCGCTGAGCACCAGGTCTAGCGGGGTGCTGACCGCCACGGCCACCACGGGCGAGGGGTGGCCATGCAGCGTGGCGCGCGGGCGGCGTGGCGCCCTTTCCACCCCGCGCGCGCCCATCTCCCAGACCAGGAGCGTGGCGTCGCGAGAGCCGGTCACCACCACTCCCTCGTCGGCGGCCAGGCAGGTGAGGGCGTCCTGGTGGTAGGACGCCGCGGCGCTGGGCGCGCCGCTTTCCACCCAGGCGCAGCGCAGCGTGGCATCGGCGCCGCCCAGCGCCACGTGCCGCGTGCCCGGCAGGAAGGCGACGGGCGGGGCCTGGGTTGGGGTGATGCCAGGACCTGGGCCGGGGTCAAGCAGGGTGAGCCCTGCCCCGCACGGTTCCAGCAGGCCCTGGCCGGCGCCGGCCGGCTCGGCGGCGGTCTGTCCAAAGGTGAAGGGCCCGGCCTCCGTGCGGTGCGCGAGCCAGCGGTATGCGACCAGGCGCGACGCCGCGTGCACTGCGTGCAGCGTGCCGTCAGGACCCAGCGCCAGCGCGGTCACGGGCGCGGCTGTGCTCGGCCTTGCCCCCGGCAGGGCCGCGACGACGCGCAGGCACTCTGGCGCATGGAGCAGCGGCCAGCGGGAGGGGGCGGGGGGCGGGCGGCGGGAGGGGTGCGGCCGCCGGGGAAACAGCTGGCTGGGCGTCTGGCCAAAGTGCCGGATCTGAGCGGCCACCGCGGCGCGCTGCACCGGGTCGGCGATTCGATCCAGGTCCACCATATCCTCGTAGGTGAGGTAATAGAAGGTATTGTCAGCCGCCACAGCGGCAGGGCCTGATATTTTGGGGTCGAGGGGGTATGTTTATGGATTTGGATTTGACCGAGGGGTCAGGAGCTGGGTATGGATGCGTGCTCTGCACCGGCATGCATCCCTGCACTCATCATCCCTCAAAACACAGCAAGCCGCAAAGCTGGCACATCTACTGCCATGCACACACAGACACCCTCACATGTTCTACACATCCACCCACGCACCTCGCTGCTTGCATCCAAACACCAAGTCTATCCAGTGGTGCATGGAGGCTGAGGCGTGGGGCCCCTCCAGCGCCTCCCGCATGGCGTGGATGAAGGTGTGGGGCGAGGTCCCAGCCCATGCGGGCAGCTGAACGTCCCCCAGCCGCACGCCATCCTGTAGGAAAGGGCGCAAGCAGTAAACAGGTTGGAGACAGGGAATTGCTTCAGACTGGACAGCAGCCACTTGGATACAGCCCAAGATCAACACAGCGCATCGAGCACTCGGATCTCTCCTCCTCCAGCCCATCAAATACTTCACCCATCCCACCTGGCGTGTGCCCAAGTGGTACGCATTGCCGTTCTCTAGAAAGTCTGGTAGATAGTAGAACTCTGGAGTCAGCTCCTTCACGTCTGCAGACAGTGTGTGGAGGGTTGTGAATGGTTGGCGGAGAGGACATTATGCATGCAGTGAGGCTGCATGCAGATACATTCTGGGGTTGCCCATTCCATGATGCACATGCCGTTGCACCCAGCAGTACCCTTCAACATATGCTGAGGTTTTGAACTGCTGGCTAACGGGCTACCACACAGACAATCAAGCAAGCAGGGCATCTCTCCATCTACATCCCTGTTGCTTGTCGCAAGATGAACCCCACACCTCACCTGAAGTGCTGTTCAAGCAGTTCTGCCATGTTGCCTCCAAAGAGTGGAAGAGGCGGTCCGCATGGTCCAGGCGACCGCCTTGCAGCGCACGTGCATGGCGCGTAAAGGGCTCCAGTCGCAGGAGATAGAACAGGACCTGGGATTATGATGGAGAGAGGCTTGGGTTGCCAGGGTGCCCCTGGACCAGGGAATCTGCATGTGCCGTCTGAGTGACCCTGTGGCCCCACAAGAACTCTCTGGAACTCCCACGAGGCATTTCCCTTATGGTGTGTCAGGCACAACTCCACGTCACATGATCCCGACAACAGGTGTTCCCAGCCCACCGATCCAGCGGAGGAGTAGTGGGATCCGTACAGAAATGGGGGCACATCGGGATCATGGATCAGCGATGCAGACCTCTCCCGAAGGGAGGCGAGGCGATGTGGGTTCAAAGCACCTGAGCAGCGAGAGATGGATGGAGGATCGTCAAATCACTACATCATGGCTGATAACATCCCAGTGGACAGCCTGGGAGATGGTTGCGGCAGCGAATAAAAGCAGGAAGGAGGTGCTTGCACCACAAATGAAGGGTCCACCCTGCAACCAGAATGCTCAAGTTTAGCCGGCCACCTATGGGCTTGGTCAGGTCACGGTATACAGTCGGGTCTGAGAGGTCTAGAGTGGGGGAAGAGTAGTCTGCCAGAACCCAGGGGAAGACCTGCAGCGGGGTGCTTGAGCTCTGGCATGAGCCTGGGGCGTGGACCGCTCGCCCAGTCACACATGCAAAGTGATCGTGCCAACAGTGATTCTTGACACCCACCCTCACCGGGTACTGGTTGAGGTCATTGTAGGTGCGCCCAGCCAGGGTGTTGAGGGCCATGAGGTAGTCAAAGGTGCTCATCTCCCACCTGGAGCAAGCGAGGGGACCAGGGAGCTTGGCTTCATGGATGACCAGAGGGTCCCATGTTCTTCATTGGCGTTGCTGAAAGATTGAGATGTGCAACATTGGTGCTCTCCCCTCACGCAGTCCTTCTCAAAGGGTGAGCATCCTCCCTCAAGATACCAAGGGCGCAATGCTGACCGCCACCGGTCCCCAGCAGGGGCACTGGAACATGCCGCATTCCAACAATTACCACCATCCCCTCCCATCCTCTCCTTCCACCTTGACACCCCACATCAACATCGCACCTGCACCAGGCTCCCTGCAGCTCAGCGGCCCTTTCCTTCTTACGCCGGTCGTCTAGGACCTGGGCCTGGGGGCACGCCCGTGCCAGCGCATCGCAGGCGGCACGCTTTGCTCGATGCGAGGGGAAGCTGAGCAGCACGGGACCCCGCCCGCTGCCGCCCCGGAAGAAGACCTCCAAGGCAACTGGTTGCAGGAGGTGGCGCGTGTGGTGGATGGCGGCGACCTCCTCCAGCCGCCAGCGCCATCCTGCGGCGCCGGTCTCCTCTGCCTCCTCGGCAAGCTCCTGGGTACCAGTATCTGTGCCCTCACCCCCCGCACAAAGATCGCCAGTGTCGCTCGGCCAGAAGCGCAGACTTCCAGCCGCAGACCGAAGATCCAGGCAGCCGGGCAGGGCGCCCCCCGGCCAGACCAGCTCGCAGCTCAGGTCGGTGAGTTGGCAGCCGCCAGTCAGCGTGCTCTGCCAGGCCGCCGGCAGCGCGGTGAGCGCCGTCCTGACCAGCGCAGGCATGCCCGAGCCCGGGCGGGCCGGGCTTGCGGCCTGCTGCTGATCCTCGGTGCCGTCCTGGCCCCATGGCTGCGAGGGGCCCTGCCCGCCCACCGCCGTCTTGCGCAAAGACATGGACGACTGCGCATCCACATTGCAACTTCGATCGGGCCCGTGCTCCTCGCCACGCGCTCCTGCACCCGTCTCCTCCTCCACCTCAGCAAGTGCCCCCTGCTCGCCCGCCAACACCTCCATGACCGTGCCAGCCACCAGGCGGCCCAGGGTGGGTGTGGGCTCTGCCGGCGCAAGGGTCGTGATCGGGCAGTTCGCTCCCTCCTCCTCGCCGTCATTCCCCACTCCAGACCGGCCGGAGCGATCCTCCAACACCTCCTCCTCGCCCCGCCCCGCCTCGTCGCAGTAGATCGGGCGGCGCACCAGGCGCACCAGGCGCCGGCGCCGGCGGCCGCCGTCCTCCCAGCCCGTGTCCAGCCGCCAGAGCGCAACGCTCTGGGCCGGGCGCCAGATGGCGCCCTCGGCCTCCAGCTCCAGCTGCAGGGCCTTCCAGGTGCCGGCGGCGAGCGCCGCGGCGTCCGCGGCGGCCCTTCCCTGCAGGCCCAGCTGCCGTGCAGCTTCGTGTGCCACCTGCTCCGTGGCGTCGGCCGCGCCGTCTGCCGCTGCCGCCGCGTCGGCCTCCAGCGCGGCTGTCCGCCCGGCCAGTAGGGCCGTCCTGCCGGCCTCGGCGGCGGCCAGCGCCTCTGGGATCTGCAGCAGCACACCCACGGCGGTGCGCGCGGCAGCGACCACCTCCCCGACGTCCAGCACGGCCTCTGGGGTGGGAGATCGAACGGCAGCGCTCCGCCGCTCGCTCGGCGTGGCTGCCTGGCTCGCCTCGCCGCTGCCATTCCCCTTGCTGTCTTCCTGACTGCTGCGGAACGCGTCGATCACGATGAGCGCCCGGGTGACCGCCCCGACGACAATGTGCAGGGCGGCAGCGGTGGCGCTCCACAGCTCGGCGTCCACTGCCTCGCTCTCGCCGGCCCAGGCGCGGTCCAGCTTCATGCAGCAGGCGAGGAGGAGGTGCAGCTCTCGCGCGGCCGCCGCGCCGTCCTGGCAGGCCGCCACGGCCCCCGCCAGCGCGCGCGCGTGCGCCGCAGCGCGCTGCGTCGCGCGTGGCGCGTACGGCCGGCGCAGGCCACGCACCGCCAGCAGGCGCAGCAGGGCCGGCAGGGCCTGTGGCGCGGGCAAGCCCAGCGTGCGCAGCGCGGCGCGTGCCGCCTCGCTGCCGGCCAGGCGGTGCAGCAGGCGCCAGCCCGCCTCCTCCAGCTCCAGCGTGTCGTGCGGCAGTGGCCCCGGCGCCACGCCCAGCAGCCGCCAGGCCGGGGCGGGCAGCGTGCCCGGCGGCGAGGCCCCAGGATCGGCCAGCCAGCGCGCCGCGTCGGCTGCGCCGGACCGCCACTCATCACAAGAGTCGGCACCCGCGGTCGGGGACTGCGCCCCGCACAGCAAGGGCAGGGAGTGGGCGAGGTGGGCGTGCAGGAGGGCGCACAGCTCGCAGGCGTTGGTCAGGTACGGCTCCGCCAGCCAGGAGGTGACCAGCGTCCAGCTGTCATCGTCCTCGGACGGGGACGCCCGAGAGGGGAGGGGGATCTCGCCTGGCATGGTGATGGCGTGGGGATTGATGTTGCTGGTTCAGCATTGGCAGCAAGGGAGTGCGGGGAGGCTGAATGGGCACGTGGAGGGCTGCTGGTCTCCCACCCCATCGATGGCTCATGAATCTTGCAGGCACCTGGCGGTCCCACGCCCACTCCAAGACCCTCGACACCCTCCTCGAAACATCCTCGCCTCGCACCTGGGCCCTGCGCCTGTTCCAGCCGGCCCAGGACGGCTCGCAGCAGGGCGTCCACCAGCACGCCCGCTGCCCGGCCCTCCTCGGGGTCGACGGTGCCCAGCCCCCGCATGGCGGCGTGCGCCAGGATGGGCGCCAGGTGGTCGCGCACGCCGCCGTGCACGGCCCGAACGGCGTGGCACAGCAGCGCGCACAGCGTGCTCCAGGCGGGGTCATCCAATGGATCGCCGCCCGGCCGTGCGGAATTCAGGTCCCTCCTTCCCTCTCCACTCCGAATCGCCTCTCCAGCCTCACGCCCCACTCCCCACCCCCCCCCAGCGATCAGGGCGGCGTCGAGGAGGAGGGAGGTCAGCCCCGGCCTGGCCAGCAGACCGTCGCGGTTGGGGGCATGGGCCTCGGCCAGGGCGCACAGCGCGCGCAGCGTGGCGTCGCGCTGTGCTTGGGCCGCCCGCAGCGCCAGCTGGACCAGCAGCGGCGCCACTCCCGGGTTGATCGCCAGCGGCACGGAGCTCGTGGATGTCTGCACGCGTCGGTGGAGGGTTGATGGCTGCCCAGAGCCTGGTACAAGGTCATTCAGGGTGGACCATCTTGCCAAGTCGAAGCATGGGCTTGGCCCCTCAGAGTAAAACACCAATCACACCCAGAACAGATCCCAACAACCTCGAACGTAAGCCACCCCATCTGCGACCGCCGCACCCAGTCCCAGGCCGCGCCGCCACACATCATCTCCAGCAGCGCGTCCCGCGTTTGATCCCGGAAGAGGCGGGGCAGGAGCAGGGCCTGCAGGCCGGTAAGCACGCCGTCGGCCAGGGGCCGCGCCGAGCACGCCGTGATGAGGCGCAGCCCCAGCAGGGTCACGCCCTCGTCCGGGTGCCCCACCTGCGGGTTGGTGGTCGCTTGGTGTTGATTGTGGCGGGGAGCATGGGGACAGGCTGACCAATGCCCTCCCTCCAGTGCCACTGCCTGGGCCCCCCGGCCTCACCAGCGGGAGGAGGATGGCCGGGCACCCCAGCCCCTCCAGCCCGCAGATCAGGGCCTGCCGCGCCAGCGACCTGCCGCGCAGCATGCTCAGCAGGGTGTGACCCACGTCCAGCACGAGCTCCGTCGCCGCCCCCGACCCTGTCAGCATGGCGACCAGCGTCTGGAGGGGAAGAAGAAAGGAAGGAAGAGAGGTGGTGGAAAACCCGATCGATTCTGGTTGTAGACCCTCTTCCCACAGACAGCTAAAGGTTGGGCTTTGTTGCACCGCAAACCCCATCGTGCAGCAACATTGCAGGTAGCACTGCCCAGAGCCTGCGGCAATGGCAGCGGGTGCAATTTGGCCCAGATGCCCTGCAGAGGCGTGCCGCCCCGCTGCCACTCTCTTGTTCATGCTGGGGCCGCGTGACCGATTCCCGGCAACTCACCACGAGGCCGTCTGCTGCGGAGGCCTCGTGCTGAGCCTCCGGCCTGGCGTGCCTGCTTTCCAGCAGGGCGGCCGCTGCGCGCAGGTAGGCGCGCCGTGCGGCCCTGGCCTCTCCAGTGCTCCAGCCCGGTGCTGAGTTCCCGGACCCTGCCCCGCCGGCGACCCTGTGCCTGAGCATTGCAGCGACCAGCTCCGGCACGCTGAGCGTCGCGTAGGCTGCCTCAGGGTCCTCCTGGAAGGCGAGGGCGGAGCGGGTGAAGGTATATCAGGATACTACCGCTGCCCCAATGGCAGGTCCGAGGCACAGCCCGCCAGAGCGGGTCAGCGCATGCATCCGATCGGCTGGTTCTTCTGCGAGCACAGCTGCGTCCCCTGGCACGACCTCGCCCAGGAACAAACATCCCTGCGCCCCACCTCGGCCAGGGCCACGAGGCAGTCGGCGAGGCAGAGGTGCGTCTCCAGGGGTGCCGCGGTCCACAGCGCCAGGTCACAGCACAGCGCGCGCAGCGTGGCGGCCGCCCCCGCCGGCCCGGCGGCCGCGGCCAGGCGGAAGGCGGCACGCGCGGCGTCGGGGGTCAGGCTCGCCCCCGACGCGGCGCGGAGGAGCGCCGCAACCGCGAGCGCCTGCCCCGGCAGTCGGCGCGGTGCAGCGAGCTGCCTCGCAGCATGGCACCCAGGAGGTCCAGCGTGGCGCGCACTCGCTCGCCCGCTGAGCTGGCCGTGCCTTGCCGCTGCTGCGCCAGCAGGGGGAACAGAGCCGGCAGGCCACCCAGGCTGTG
>NW_011934143.1:451571-501806 GCF_000733215.1 Auxenochlorella protothecoides
GAACTTTACGAGGTGATCGTGGTTGCATGGTGCCACGTCGCCATGCAAGGAGGGCTATCACTGGCGAGCCAGCGATGCCCTTCCTGCCATAAACTCCAGGGCACCCCCATGTCCCCCCATACTGCCCAGTGACCTCCAGAAGCATCATCCTCAAATCTGCACCTGCAGGCGGCCGTCGAGCCACAGCGTGGCCGTCGCATGGGACAGCGGGCCCCCCGGCGCCAGCGAGAGGCACAGGTGGTGCCAGGCCCCACTGTTCAACCCACGACCCATGTCGAAGGCCAGCGCGGCATGCGCGGGGGACCAGGTGTGCACCCACACCGCGCCCGCTGCAGAGTCCAGGGCCACTGCCAGGGCCCGGCCCCGCGCCTCCTCAATCCAGACCAGGGTGTCCTGGCGGCCTGGAGTGGTGGTTGGCCGGCCATCGCCGCCGCCCTGCAGAGCGCCGCCACGCGGCGTCGTCCGGCCCCTCGGCGGCACCTCGCTCTCCCTCATCAAGGCCGCATCCCCCCGGCCCTCCACCTCCCGGCGCAGCCAGACCGACAGCGCCAGCCCGCCACGCAGGAGCGGCCCGGTGCGTGCCGCCGCGCAGGCCAGGCCGGCGCGCGCCGCCGGGCTCTCGACCCCGGACCCGGCCCCCGCCCCGGGGTTGAAGTGGAGGAAGGCCGGGGGGGTGGGGTCGGCCGCGACCTCGCCCAGCAGAGACAGCAGGCCGTCATGGTGGGCGCCCAGCTCCCCGCCTCCCCCGGGGCGCAGCAGGCCCAGCGCGGCACGCAGGTCGGCGACGGGGAGGGAGTGGCCGGCGGAGGCGCGCAGCGCGCGCAGCAGGCCCGTGAGCAGGTGGGGGTGCGCCCGTGGCAGCCACTGCAGCAGGGCCGGCGTGGTGCCCGCGACTGTGGCGGACACGCGGTTGCCCACGCTTGCCTCCAGCACGGCGCAGAGGAGCGGCAGGCCATGGTGCGCCGCGACGTCGCATCGAGCTGTGCGCAGCAGAGCCAGGTAGGCGCCGAGTGCCCCTGGATTAGCGACCTGGAGGCACGATGTTGGCGGGAGGGCGGGCGGCGGGCGGGCCGGTGCTACCTCTGTGCCGGCCTCCAGGGCGCCGGCGGCCTCTGGGTCGAAGCAGGTCTGCCGTGCATTGGTACAAGGGAGGAGGGTTGGGGGGGTCAGC
Organism: Auxenochlorella protothecoides; assembly: GCF_000733215.1. Taxonomy (NCBI): domain Eukaryota; kingdom Viridiplantae; phylum Chlorophyta; class Trebouxiophyceae; order Chlorellales; family Chlorellaceae; genus Auxenochlorella; species Auxenochlorella protothecoides. Next base: position 452,743 of record NW_011934143.1, read on the forward strand.
TGTGTGCCTGGGCCAATCCAGGAACAACCTGTGAGGTGGAGCAGCCCTTTGGACCAGAAGGTGATTCTGCAGCTTTGCTGTTATCAAAGCCTGAGCTCCCCCGCCACGACTACCGAATGGATTCTGCACGGAAATGCAATGGTACCACTTTCAAGCCCGCCCACACCTCCGTCGCCAGGTGCAAGACGGCAGAGAGGAGGGCCCAGGAGGGGGGCAGACCGCCGCGTGCCCGCTCTAGGGCGGCAAGGAGTATCGTCCAGCCGACCTCCTCCCTGCTCGATGTCAATAGGCATTGTGCATGGTACATTTGTGAGGGAGACACCAGCAGCCCTCAGGGTGGAACAATCCTCGGTGCCGCACAGAACTGCCTTTGCGTCGGGGAGTGTGCGGGCAGCGCATGCGTGCAGAAAAGAGTCCGCCTCCTGATACATGCTCTCCACCATCCCCACGCCCTCGGCATTCATCCGCGGATCACATACCCAGCTCACCCAAACGAGTGGCGGGCTGGAGCGCTGTCCTTGAGGAGGGCGCTGAGCGTGGCCAGCACGGCAAGTGCGACGGGCTCTAGTTGCATGAGGGGCATGGGCTGACTCAGCGCGTGCACCAGCTGGACACAGCCCTGGGCCTGGCTGCGGGAGGCAGGGTTCAAAGAGACGACTTAAAGGCGGCCACGGTGCAGTCAGGAATGGAACGAGCGTCCCTGGAGGCTGCAGGGACCATACTCTCAGCCACTTAACGCCCTCTTGCTGGCTGGCATCTTCCCATACGTCCAAGACCCCCACCCCCTCACATGAACAGGGGCTGCAGTTCGCCTGCTTGCGTGGACAGCGCCCTCCGCATGCAGGACATGAGGTCGGTGATGGGCTTGGTGCCGTGCTTTCTCCAGCCCTGCACCTTGTGTGTCAGCACCTCTGTCATGGCGGGGTTTGAGAGGAAGGAGGGGGTGATGGAGGGAGAGTTGTGCTACGGGATGCAGGCAGACAGTGGAAGTTTTGATCAGTTTGAACACCTTAACTACACTTCCTTTGCGCCCCTCCTGATACATCTCCAGTACAAGGTCGTCAGCAAGCAAGACCCCTGACCTCCACCCACATCACTGCAAGGCCACCCACCCATCAGCTTCGCGGCGAGCGCCGCCTTGGCCAGGCCGTCGTCTTCGTCTGCAGCAGGCACGGCCAGCAGTCCGGTCAACTGGGGGGGGAAAGGAGGGATCGCGGTTGCGAGGTGGAACCAGTGCAGGGTATCCAGGAGCATTTTGGCTTCTGGCAGGCCAGGCCTTCGTGCCACGCCGTGCCTGCCGGGCGTCAGTGAAGAAGTGAGACCCAGCCAAACACGGCCCAAAACCTCAGCGTGAAGCTCCAAGACGCCACCCTGCATGCAACTCGAGAACAGGACCCACCCCTCCGCGCACCAGATCCAGCGAGGCAGACCGTACCGCCCTCGTACCGCGGGCGTGGGCCTCGAAGAGGGCCGGCACCAGCGCCCAGCGGCGCAGCGCTGCGCGCTGCGCCGCCTGCGCCGCGGCAAACAGCGCTTGCAGCGCATGCAGGGCGGCCTCTTGCTGCGCGGCGCCCGGCGAGCCTGCCAGCGAGACCTTCCACGTCGCATCGCCGCCCTCGCCGCCGCCCAGCCGCAGCTCCACCTCCAACTTCGCAGGCCCCTCCTCGGGCACCCTGAGGGCGAGCAGCGAACACAGCGCTGCCTCCAGCCCCACGCGCGCCGCGGCGGCCGCGGCGGTGCACGGAGCGCGGCGCAGCAGGGCCGCCAGCGCGGCGCAGGCGGCCAGACGCGGGGCTGGGTCGTCGCTGGGAGCCTGCAGCATGCGCGCCAGGGCACCGACCTCCGCCTGGGCGTCGGGCAGAGCGGGCACGCCGGCCGCGCTTTCCAGCAGCCCCACCGCGGTGACCAGCACGACGGGGTCGCCGGCGGCAGGTGATGCATCACCATCTGAAGCCCGAACTATGGCATCTTCGGCGCCCCGTGCACCAACATCACCCGCCGCGAGGAAGGCGACGTCGTAGACGCCGCACGCGCGCAGCAGCTCAACGCGCGTCACGGCGCTCGGCGCGTGCCGGCTGGGGGCAGGGCTGGCCCCGGGCAGCGCCCACGCTGCGCCCACGCTGTGTGCTGCCAGCGCCAGCAGGGCCAGGCAGGGACCGCGGCGCGAGGGCACCGGGTCGGCGCCGTCCAGTGCTGGCCCGCCGGAGGCCGCCGCGACGCCCGCCTCCAGGACGAACTGCAGCCGCGCCAGGTCCAGGGGGGGGGGTGGGCCGGTGGAGTCGGGGATGGACCCCCCGACCGCCCACTCCCACAGGGCTACTGTGGCCTCCGCGAGGGTGGCGGTGAGGGGGACCACGCTGGGTGTGGCGCCTGGCGCCTGGCGCCCGGGCCTGGCCATGCTCCCATCTTCGCTGACGCAGGACGGCTGCGCAGACCCACTGGCTGGGCTCGCCTCCTCGCCGCCCACCCCCGCGGCGGCGAGCAGCAGGTCGCGGAAGCGCTCCCCCAGGCCCAGCTGGCGGGCCGCGTCGAGGTCGGCGCAGGCAAGGGCGCGGACGCAGCGCGTCTGGAGACGCAGGTCGCGGGGGGTGGGCGCCTTCGGGCCGATGCCCGCCGCCACGAGCGCCAGCGTCGCCGGGGCGGCCTGCGCTCCGAGGCCGCCGGCGCGGCGCGCGAAGCAGCGGCGCAGCAGGCGCAGGCTGGCGTGCTGCAGCGCGCGCGCGGGGCCGGGGTCGAGCCGCGCGCGCTCCCTCCCCAGGCTCAGCAGCTCTGCCGCCGGGACGGCGAGGCCCTGCTCTCTTTGCTGCCCGCGGGTGACCGGGCCCTGTCGAGGCTGGGGGGCTGCCTCCATGGCACGCCCCATGTCGTCCCCTGCGCCGGCGCCGGCGCGATCGCCATCCCCAGGCCCCAGGCCAGCCCAGCGGTCCAGCGCGGAGCAGGCTACTTGTAAGGTGTCGATCGCGAGGTGGTGGGCGCTGGCGGCCGGACCCCACAGGCACCCCACCAGGCCGGCCAGGATGTCGGCCAGCAGGACCTCCAGCCCCAGCCGACGCAGGACAGCCGCGTTGTGGCGGCTGCGCAGCAGCACTGCTAGCGCGGCGAGCGTGGACCGCGCTGCCGCCAGGCGGGCGTCATCGGGGGCCTGCGACGCGGGTGAACGAAGCATGGGGCCGGTGGGCGGCGCCGGTGGGCCCGACGCCGCGTCGAGGGCGGCGGGCAGGGCGGCCGCTGACGCCAGGATCAGGGCCAGGACAGCCGTCGGGTGGCCGCCGTCGCACCCCTGTGCGACCGCCAGCGGTTCGGCCCGGGTCGTGGGCGCGGGTGCCCCTGCGGGCCCCGCCGCCAGCGCACGTCGCGCTGTTGACCGCGCGCCTGCGAGGTGCACGCGGGGTGCTGATATTGAGATGTGATCGACGTGCGCGTGACATGCACCCAGCAGGTATCAAGCAACCCAATACTCACCATCCAGCGCGGCGTCATTGGGGACCCAGGAGCTGTAGGAGCCGGCGACCCGTGCACAGAATGCCTGGAGGAGCTCGAGGTGGAGCTGTAGTGGGGGGGGGGTGCGAGTTTGGACGTGAGTCAGGTATGCGTATCGCTTCAGTGACTGCTGCAATCAATCACCCAAAGAGCCCATGCTCCTGCTCACCCTAGGATCGGTGTCGGCACCATCGGTCCGCCGGGTGTGTGCTTGCAGGAGCTCATTCAGCTCTGCCTCGATGCGATTGCTCGATCTGCGGGGAGGATATTGGTAAGTCAACACACACGATCTCAATCCGTGCCTCCTCTGCCAGCATGTACCCCTGCGCCGCACCGGAACTGTATGTCGATGGCGCCTTCCACGGCAACTTCCGGTATTGGTGGACCATGGGTCCCTTCGGGTCCTGACCCGCCAAAGGCATCATGCAAAAGGCGCTGCAGGCCCTGAAACATATTTGGGCAAAGTTACGGGCCTTCCTGAGCCCCCGAGCGCTATTTGCCTGGTGGGGCTAGGCGCCATAAGAAGTGATCACGACGCCCTCCCCAGCCAGCACATGGCGGCAGCAGGCTGAGGGACGTGCACATTCGAGTTCTTACCCGATATACGCTGCATCTCGCGATCTTGAAATCGCAGAACCTGTGCTCCTTTGCTCTGAATCGAGGCGCAGGGCGCGACTGAGCACGTGCATTACTCACATGTCGTCTCGAAACTTGTTCACGGAGACGTTTAACATTTTACCAGTGATGACTGATGAAGCCGGCGGTACACCTCATCAGCAAGATAAAGCATTGATATCTATATATATAAGATCACCTCGAGGGAGTGCACATATTCCTGTCCGCCGTCCCTCCTCAACTCGCGCGTTATGACCTACCACAAACGAAACCTCGTGTTGTGCGCCGAGGACACGGAGGCGGCCAGCAGAGCCTGCAAGTGGCTGCTTGAATCGGTGAGGGAGTGGCATGAATCGATTCTCGTGTTTGGGTTCTGCGACTCGGAATCGGGTGCGTGCGCTTGAGGCAGTGCTCGGCTGGTGCAATCGTGAGTGCTGAAAATGGTCACCCCTTGGCTCCATCGCCCTTGCCACCTCCCCCGCACAGGTCTACAAGGAGAACGACGTCGTGCACTTCATGTGAGTGTGTGGATCGATTTCATGTGTCGTTCCCACGTCTCCAGATGCAATGTTGTGCTGTGTGCCAGCGTGCCTGTCTGGGCCACTGTGGGCAGACCTTATGCACGAAACCCGGGTCAACATCTCGTCCCATCCCCCTTGGCCCCCTGCAGATATGTGGTGAAGTGCATGAAGCCCCCCATGAGCATCTTCCACGGCCTGCCCGGCACCGCCTACCAGTTTGAGCAGCCGGGCACGCATAACGAGCTGAAGCACATCGAGACCGCCAAGACCATCCTCCGCCAGCGCTTCCTGCACCTCCTGCAGCCCCGCAACGTCAAGTACGAGCTGCACCTGTACGCCGAGAACGTGGAGGCCCCTGCTGCCAAGATTGGGACCCTGATCCTGGAGGCCGCCCAGAACCTGGGCCCCACCCTTGTGGTCACCGCCGCGCACAATAAGGTGGGTTTTGAGTGGTCAGATGGTGGACAGCGCCGCCCACGTTGCGTGTCGCAACTCGTTGCGATGGTCTAAGGCCATGCAGCGCTGCTCTGGCTGCGGAAGGCTACGTATAGATTGTCCTCGGCCGCATGATATCCCCTTCCCCACCCCCCTCTCCATGATCCCAAAGCTGGAGGCCAGCGACCGGTACATGGGGGATGTCGGCAGCGTGGCGCTCTACCTCTTGGAGAACTGCAAGCTGCCGCTGGCCATTATTCACCCGGAGGAGGACGGCGCGGACGAGGCAGAGTGAGCGAGTCTCTCTGAATGAGTATGGCACAAGGAACCCAGACCTCCTACCCCGCCCTTCCCAGCACCACCTCTGTACTTGTTTACCTTACTCTTCTTTCTCAGCCCCAGGGCTGCCTTCATGACCTCATCCGGGAGGCACATTGGCTAGCCGCCCTCACCCTGTTGGCCTGCAGTGTACAACGAGCACGGCGCAGGGGACAGCACAGAGTGGTCACGAAATTGTTCAAGGGGTCCCCCGGCCATGGGACTCTGCTTAGGCACAAAATAGGCGTCTCATCGCCGTCACCGGCAGCCGCTGCGCTTTAGTTCCAGCCTCAGGCCCGACATCTCGCGCTCCAGATCATCCAGCCGCGCCTCGATTTCCTCTCGGCGCCGCCGCTCCTGCCACGAGGGAGGAGGAGAGGAGGGCGGGAGGTGGGGGTTGGTGATTCTGCCGTAGGTCGCCGCAGCGCAGGTGGCATCAGGAACTTTGGAAAAACTGGCCTTTACGGACCCCTGGGGGTCACAAAAGCACGCCCAAGCCCCCCCTCCCACCGCTACCCACCCTGATGGTGCGGCCGGCACTGGACACGGGCAGCCGCGCCAGCTCGGCCTGCAGCCCATTCTTCTCCGTCCCTGCCTCCAGCAGGCGCGCCTCCAGGGCGGCGGTGCGCTGCAGCAACTCCCGCAGCGTGAAGTCGGAGCCGAAGGGGCTGCCGGCGTCCGAGGGCGCGGCGGAGCGCGGGGTCGGGGCGTCGCTCTCTTCGCTGCCGCGTGGGTGGGAGGGGTGGCTGGTGTTGCGTGAGTGGGAAAGTGGCTCGGCGCTGGAGGGCAGGAGGAAGCCGACGGCCGGTGCCAGGCCTGGCGCCCCGCACCGCGATGCGGCGCCGGCAGCGCCACCCCGGGTCTCGGACCCGCTTGGGGGGGGACGTGGGGGGACCTCCTCGCCCGCCGCCGTCGCGCATCCCTCGCCCCGCGCCCCCGCGCCGCGCTTCAGCCCGGCGATGGTCAGCTCCATGACCTGGGCGCGCTGCAGCGCCGCCGTCATCCGCCGCGTCGCGTCTCGCGCCACGGCGTCGGCGCGCGCCGCCGCGCCCCGCCACTCCTCCAGCTCTCGGGCCAGCGCCTCGGCGCGCGCGGCCTTGGCACGGGAGGCCGCCCGCGCCTCCTCCAGCGCGCCCGCCAGCTCGGCGTTGCCGGCGCGCAGCTCGCGCACGGCGTCCAGCGCCGAGTCCAGCGCCAGCTCAGCGTCGGCGGCGCGTGCCTCGGCGCCCTCAGCGCGTCGGGTCGCGGCCTCCAGGACGTCCTGCGGGAAGGAAGGGGGCGGCGTGCGGCGGCCGGCTTGGTGATGGACTCTTGCAGACATGACGGCCCCCCTGATGCTTGGACGTCCGAGCACGACATGGTGCAACAACAGGTAGCAGGCCCCTCAGTACCCCCCTTGCCAAGACACAACACGCATTCCCCACCTCCACTTGCCTGCAGGTCTCCAAGATCGTGCTGCAGCTTTTGGTCCTGATCGCAGGCATGCCCCTGCATGCCCTCTTCCAGGAGGCAGAGGTCTCCCGGGCCGCTATCCTGCGCTCCCAACCCACGCACGCTCGCGGCAGGGGAGGTGGGAGCAAGTAGGGTGTCGGAGGTGTAGAATACACCCATGGATGGCCCATGCTGCGCTGGAATGGAGTCCTGGGGATCTGCCGTCTCCCAGGTTTCGACTTTCTTCCACAGGCCTGGGCTCGGGAAATCGGAGCACTCGCTCCGGACGGATGCCATCAGGCTAGATCGCTGGGCGACGGGTGTCCTCCTACCACCGGTATTGCGCCTATAGCATATGGCGCCTTGGCGACGTCCTCTCGTACCCCGGCCCACCGAGAACTGTCTGTCCACCCTGGTTTTGACCTGTCGATGTCGCCGCGCGCGCCGCAGCTGTCACGTGATGGGCTGGAGGCGCCTTTCAAATAGAAACTCATGCTCATGCTGAGATTGAAGCAACTGCATGACGCGCTGTCGGTTCCACTCTTACACTAATTACAGATCAAACGAGTCTCGATATGGGAGCTCTCATCATATTCAAGTCTGGCAAATCTATGCTCCCCTGCTTGCAAATTCTCGAGGTAAGGGGTACGGGTAGGCTAGATGTGTCGATAACGTCCAGCACGCTTGCAGCTGTGCTGAACAGAATGCGTGCGGCCACATGCAAGGCATAATTCCTTGGGACGATCACCTTTTTGGATTGACCCAACCTTCAAACTGACAAGATTCTTAAATAGGCAACGCAGCCGCAAAAAGGGATGGCTTACTGAGCCAGTCCTTGAGTGACCCTGAACGGAAGCTGGTCATGGCTTTTGTCGATCCATCACTTGATCTCTCCCGTAGTCACTCGGTCATCACTCCAACGGAGGGACAGCTGCAAATGAGCAGCACACGTAATTACAGCAGCGCCGTCAGGTGGGTGGATCTCAGAAGCCTGGCAGGAGGCGGTAGGCCTGCGAGGCCTGGGCGGCCTTGGCAGCAATCTGGCGCGACTCCTGGGGACTGAACTGCAGCAGCTTTGCAAGTACGGGAACGAGCGGGGAGGTGGGGGGGAGCTGGCCGGTGTAGAAGCCAGAGAGCACGACGTTCTTCAGGTACTCCAGGCTCACAGACTCCCGGCAGTCCCGCCGCCTGCCGTGTGGGTGTGGAGGGGATGCAGCTGGGATAGGAGACGCTGGGGAATATGGCCAGCATGGCTCACTGGCCAAATTCCTGTAAACGGCATCCCTCCAAGCTGCCACATCCTGCACCGTCTTCACCTCATCTCCTCAATCTCCTCCTTGAGGATCGAGGCCGATGTGTCCCGTAGGGCATGCGTGTGCTCACTGTGCGGGGTCTCGAGGTGTGCAGGGTATTTGTGAGTAGGAGCATAGTGCAGATTCTAATGGGAGCGACATTCCTGGGCACCCTCAGCCACCCACCTCTCGACCAGCGCCAGCTCCAAATCCCGGATCCTTCCTCGCAGCTCAGCTTCGTCGGCTATTTGCTGGTCTGCAGGACTCCCCTCAGCGGCCTGGAGTTGGGGATTGCATTTGAATGGTGCACTTAGTATGCATGGTCCGGATGTAAAACATGATGAGCCTCACGCAAGGCAAGATGGTGGGGAGGGTGAGTCCAGCAATCAGTATAGAGGGCAAGGTCAAACACGGATGCGGTCACGCTGCAGCAGGACCGGTGGCGTGGCAGGGGGAACCTTGAAAAGTCGCCCCCTGGGCGCTGCCTCCACCGCAAGAGTAACACAACCATGCCCACTCACCGGAATCTCAGGGACCTCGGATGCTCCGCTCCCGGGCCCCGCCCTTGCAGGCACCGCTCCCAGACTGCCGCTCTTGTTGCTGTGCCCCCAAGCGCCGGGATTGAGCTCCGCTTCTTGATACGCCCGATCCTGCCCGGATGCAGCGACTGGCAGCTCTGCGCTCTGGGACCGGGCCGAGCTTGCCGCAGCCACCCCAGCCTCCAGCGCCGCGACTTGCTCCTGCAGCGCCGCGGTCTGGGCTCTCAGCGCGTCGGTTGTTGCATGGAGGGAGAGGCAGCGCGCCTCCGCTGAGGAGGCCCGCAGCGAGGTCGCCTCCAGCGCCTCGGCCTGGCGTGCAAGCTCGGCTTCAGCTTGGCCCCCTGCTTCCGTGGCACGATCCTGCGCCGCCCGCACCTGTTTCTCCAGCTCAGCCCGGTCCCTCGCAGCCGCCGCCTCCACCTCGGCGCGGACCCGCTCCTCAGCGCGCGTGACGGCCGCTGTTGCTTCCGCCTCTCGCGCTTCGACGGCGTCCATGGAGGAATCTCGCTCCGCTGCCAGGGCTGCCTCCAGGCGATGTTGCTCTTCCTTTAACCTCTGCACTTCCGACTCCGAGGCCTGGCAGGAGGCTGCCGCAGCAATTTCTGCCTCCCGCCGCAGCGCATCTGCCTCCTCTTGCACAGCTGCCAGCTGCAGGTCCGCTGCCTGCTGCGCAGCCGCGAGGCCGGCCGCGGCCTCGGCGCGCGCTGCGGCCAGAGCCTGCGCCGCGCTTTCATGCGCGGCGGCCAACTCCCCTGCCGCACGCACCCGCTCATGCTCCAGCCCAGCTGCAGTCTCGCTCTTCAATCGTTCCGCCTCGGCCCCTGTCTCCCGCCTCACAGTGTCCACTTCAGCGGCCGCTTCTCGCCAGGCATTTGCCAGCTCAGCCGCCGCTTCGTGCCGGGCATTTGCCAGCTCAGCCGCCGCTTCCTGACGTGCATATTCCAGTTCAGCGGCCGCCGTCGCTCGCAGGGATGCCAGCCCGGCCACAGCTGCGTCGCGGCCCTCGCGCGCGGCCCGCAGCTCTGCCTGCAGCGCCTCGAGGGCCTGCTCCGCGGCGCGGAGGCTGGAAAGCGCGGCGCCATCGGCGCGCAGCTCCTCGGCCCTCGCCTCGGCGCCTGCCGCCCGCTGCTCTGCCTCGGCCCTGTCACGCTCGGCGCGCTCTGACAAGGCCGCCAGCTCCTGCGTCAGGCGCTCCTTGTCAGCGCGTGCTTGTGCCAGGTCCTCAGACAGCCCTGCGAACGACCCCTCGGTGGCCCGGATGGAGGCGGCCATGCGATCCAGGAGGGCCTGAGCGATCCCGCCAGTGCCATGGCTCCCTGGAGCGTCAGCGGTGCTGGCCCCAGGGACCTGTGCGGGAAATTGTGCTCATGCGTGGGTATTGACAATTGGTGGAGATCAGCGAATGCAGCTGCGGTTGCACAGGCGCCATTGCAGGGCAAGCGCAGCGCCAGTTCCTCAAGATACGGCTCATGCCGATCGTCTCCTCTCAATTCGCCCTTGCCTACCGGCACGGAGACCGATCTTTGCACGGGTCCGGCCCCTGGGTCACTGGCCAGGCTGCCCGCCCCACTCAGCAGGTCCCTCAGCTCCTCCAGGTCGCGGCTGGCCGGCCCAGGCGATGCCGAGTCGGCGCTGTCCGGCCGCACGCGTGGGGCCGAGGCCGCGGGCAGCCCTGCATCTGGCTGGACACTGGGGTGCGGCACTGCCTTCAAGTTCTGCAGGTCCAAGGGCTGCTCTGCAGCCAGGAGCTCCTGCCGTCGCCCTGGCAGCTCAGCGTGGGCATGTGCAAGGTCTGCCTGCGCTCCTGTCAGCTCTGCACGGGTCTGTCCTAGCTCAGCGCGGGTCTGTGCCAGCTCAGCCTGAACCCTCTCCAGCTCTGCGGCACCGGGAGCGCCCTGCACCCCTTCCGCCTCCTCGGGCCCCGCCTCACGTCCACGCAGCTCCTGGGCCGCAACATGAGCCGCCCACGCAGCCTGCGACTCGCCAAGGCAAACGCGTAGGCCCTCGATCTCGGCCTGGGCCAGCTCCAGCTCCCTCCTCTCCACGCGCTCCACCCCCAGGGTGGCCTGAAGCCCGCGCTTCTCCCTCTCCAGCGCGGCCGCCTGTGCAGCGGCCTCCGCGGTGGCGGCCTGCAGCTCCCTCAGGCTGCAGCGCTCGCTGCGCAGCTCCTTGACGGTGCGCAGCGCGGCGGCCAGCTCCGCAGCGGCGTCCTGGGCGGCGGACCGCGCGGACACAGCCTCCGCACGGGCGTCTGCGAGGGCCGCGACCAGCATCTCCACCTGGGACTCCAGCTCGGCGCGCTCGGAGGCGGGGCCAGGCGCCGCAACGCCCTCGTCTCGTCCCTGGAGAATTGCAATTGGAATAAATGGAGGTGCTGAGCGGGCCAACGCCCAGGGACAATGAAGTTCCCACTCATGCAAAATCGCATGATTCACCTCATTGCCCGCAGACAAAGGAACTGCACACCTGCAGCTGCTCCAGGGCCGCTCGTAGGTGCTCATTCTCCTCAGACAGCCTTTTTTGCGCCTTCAGGCGCATGCGGAGGGCCTCGTTCTGGGCTGTGAGCAGTCGGATGGCATCCTCAGCGGCCAGATCTGCATTGTGAACGGGGGATTTGGGGTATGGTGTTGCGTTGGGATCAGCGTAGCAGACGGGAAGCGACATTCGCAACCTCATTGTGGCTTTCCATCCTGAAACGCAGCTCACAATACCTGACCCAGGGTTGGCAGCTCGCTGCGCGGCAAAGTTCTGCTGCGCCTGGGCGATGCCGGCTTGGGCGCTGGTGGCCAGCCGGCCCCCAGCGGCCCTGGCCTGATCGGCCAGGGCCTTGAGCTTGTCCCGATTGAACATTTACAGGCTGCTGGGCTGCGGGAGCGGCCTGCGGGGTGCTTGTGTTTCGCCGTGCCTGACGTAGACAGACTCGAATCCGGACGGATCCATCTCCGTCCTTTCCCGGGGCCAGAGGCGGGGGCCTGCCGGCAGGAAGGGCCCCATCCCGCATACCAGCTTCCTCATCCTAAAAGTACGTCCAATGTGGGACGGTCTTACAAGTACAAACAACATGCTCGGGCAGCCAGGGCTGGGTATCAGAGCACCGAGCAGAGTGCGTCGTGAGGGTACATGGTCTGTGAAGGCGGCGACCAGGAATCAGAGCATCTCCCAGCCAGAGCGAGCCGTGGACAGCTGCCTGGACCCATGACTGGCCAGCGGGGAGGAGGCTCCGTCCGTCTGCGGGCTTGGCAGGCCCACCCCATCCAGCAGCGCCCCGCCCCCCAAGGCAGTGCCGGCCTCCCTTGTCGGCGTGCCGGCGTCGCGGACAGTCGCGGCAGAAGGGACAGTGCCCGCGTCGCCCTCCTCGGTCGCATGCAGCGCGCCCGCCTCGGCGTGCATCACCTCGGCCCCCTCGTCCTCGCTGGTGAGCTCATCAGGCTCCCACTCGTCCAGCGGCGACTCGTGCTCCATGGAGAGCCGGGCGCGGGTGACGCACACCAGCGGGGCGCCCCCCGACCTGCTTTCCAGCTGCTCCAGCGCCGAGCACAGGCCCAGGTACTCCTCTGTGTGCAGGAAGAGAAAGAGGGTGGGGGTGGTGGCTGAGGCACTGGATGCGGCAGGCTCATTAAATTTCCTTTCCCAGGTCAGTGAGGCCATCGCCCAGCGCACCCTTGCTGCCGACGTAAAAGCCCAGGGCCAGGGAGGGGTCCATGGCGGTGAAGGGCAGCGTGCGCAGCGTGGTGCCGCAGTACGACCTCCAGTGCTCGTCCCCCGTGGCGGCCTGGAAAGAGTTTGAGGGCACAGAGGGGGAGGGAGATGGGCGCTGAAGCCTGCGCGATGCCATGCTGTCATTGAAGAATCGACAGCTTCAAGTCCCACTCACCACATGAGAAAGCCACTCGACGAGAAAACAGTCAACCAGCACCCCAGGCCTGAAGGGTCCCAATGAGGAAACCTCCTCCCACCGCTCCATTCCCCCTCAATACAGACGCACTCTAGGACACCCGCCCAGCACCTCACCTCCTGCACCTCATGGGGATCCAGGTAGAGCAGGAGGTCCTGCTGGGTGCCCACAAAGTAGAGGGAGGACCCTGGACGGCCCCCGACGATGCCGATGCTCTGGGGCATGGTCAGCACCGCTTGCAGCTGGGGGATGTAACGAGGGTTCAACTGCGCAGATGGGGACAGGGGAGAGGTGAAGGGACAACCCCATTCTGCAAGGCAGTCCAGTCGCATTATATTACCATGCACCCTGCTCCGACGTCCGGTATGTGGAGCAGGGTTTGCCAGGTCCATACTGTACCCTCCCACGGCCCGTCGCATCAGGGAGGCCCACTTCACTCCCGATAGTCCACCCCTCACCTTGCCCAGTCCAAGCACAAGTGGGACGAGCATGATCAGCCCTGGGCGCTTGGCGCAGGAGGAAGGGCCGCCCCCTCCGGCCGGCCTAGGCTCTGGGCCGGCCGCGGCCTCTCCGCCAAAGGGTCCACCCCAGAGATCCTCGTGACTGGGGAGGGGAGGCGGGTCGGGCGGGTCAGAGGTACCTGCTTGGCCTCGGAATGATGGGTGAGCCCCTGCCAAAATGACCATGCAAGGCCATGCATCCCTGGACACCTGCTGATGAGCAGCTGGGGCACTGCACCGCCAGGCTCGTCCAACACGGCCACAGTCAGCCCGACGTCGAGGAGGGGCCTGCTGGTTCTCGCGACGGCCTCCATCGACTTAGCCATGACCCAGGGGCCCAGCCACCTCCCTGCCTGGACCCTATGCGTGTGTAGCAGGACGGCCGGTTGGTGGGCAGGCCAGCAGTGTTGCAGCGATCCGGAGGCCCAGGTGGGTGGAGGGGCGGTACAAGAGAACCCTGACAGCCGCAAGGTGCAACAGCGACGGAATGACAGTGTGCTGGCCTCCTTTCACACTCCACAAGCCCCCACCCTTCGCCCCACGTCTCACCCGCAGGCCCGGCCATGCTCGCAGAGGGAGTGGATGGACAGCGGGGCTGAGGTCTGTGGGAGGTCGTGGAAGAGGGACAGCAGGCTGGCCAGCCCGGGCGGCGGGCTGGCCACGCTTTCTTCCGGCCAGCGCCAGTCGGAGCCCAGCAGGTGGCGCCGCAGGCCCTGAGCCATGATCATCTGGCCCGAGCGCAGCGTGCAGCCCCACCCCGCGTCCGTTCGTAGGTGCGAGTCTCCTACCGCTGCAAGAGTGTGGAGTGGGTAGAGGGAAGCTGCTGTCGACGGAAGGAGCTGAGGTGAAGACACTCAGCCAACAAGAGGCAACAGGCGCCACCTTCACAGGCCGGGCACTGTCTCTTGAGTCCCAGTCAGCGAGCGCAGGTGTTACTGGTACAACAGGTGGCATCATTCACACATCCGACCCTGTTGAATGGTGTCCTGGGCTGTCTCCCACCCTCTCCAGCACCATCAGGCTCACTGATTGGGGCGAAGTGGGATCGGTACGTCATCCATATGATGGACTGGAAACAGCAGACGAGTTCTCGGAGCACCTGTTGGATCGTGAAGGGAGGGTGAGGGAGAGTTACTATGGGTAGCAATCCAAACAAACACACAAAAAGGACCGACGCCCTCGTCTCCACCACTCCCTCACCTCCTCCTGCTCCTCCTGCCCCAGCTCGGGGCTGGCAGCATACTCCTGCCCCATAATCCATATGGGGGCGTCGGGCGCCAGGGCCGACTGCTGCAGCAGGTCGCGCAGCCGGTTCAGCTTCAAGGCCCGGCGCAGGGTGTAGTAGCTGGAGGACAGGGTCAGCCGAATCTGGTCGTAGGTGCTCAGCGCATCCTGATCACCCATTCTGAGGTCGTGTTTCAAGCGGCACCAGCGAGAGGGGGGAAAGGTGGGTGTCCCACCGGGGTGAGGTCATGCACCCTCGGCAGAAGTGATCCAGGACCGACATAAAGACATTGTACGCATGGGATCCCAAAAACTGAGCAGTGATCGGCCCAAATGAGGTCAATGAAGTACTGTTTCTCGGCGTGAACACGGGATTCCGTACAGAGTGCGCTCGTGGAGTTTTGTGTGCATTGCGGGTGTAGGAAACTCGAAACGCTCACTCCGCTTCAAAGATCATATCGCTGAATTTGTGAGCTCTGCTTGAGATAAATCCAGGTCTATCCTGTATAAATGTCTAAGGCTTAGATCCGCCTTTGGGTCCTTTTAAGGGGGAAGGTGTTGCTCTCCACGGCCACTGGCCAGACCCACCTTCGCCATGGAGGTTCTGGACCCCCAGCTGGCCGCCGATCCCATGCTCGCTTCCCTCATTAGGTAAGGCTCATGTTTGTGAGATTGGATTTCTCATGTGCCCAAGGGCCCGCCTTTCGGTGTGCCTGGATCGGACAGGAGGAAGCCGGTATGTTGACTGCCGTGAGCATCGAATCCCACATCCCACTCTCATCACCTCTGGATTTTGCAGGGAGGAAGCTCAGAGCAGACAAGCTCTGCAACTTCGCCGTGCCTTCAGTGATGGTGCGTAGTATGTAGAAGGACGTGGTGTAGGAAGGGGTCCCTCCCTGGGGGAGGTCTTTGGCTGCACCTCAGCTGTGTCCGCAGCACATGCAGATACCACTTGCACGCTCCGCAGCCCATCCTTCCTTTCCATTAACACCATGCTAGAAAGTGCTGCACCAAGCAGACGCTTATATGTTGCCCTGACGCCCCCCTCTCAACCCCTGTCCCTCAGCCGCCAGCCCGCTGTCCATAGTACGCCAGGAGGCATACTTCCGCATCTCTCTGCAGATCGATCAGGGGCTGAGCCTGGGGCCCCCCACCTCCACAGCCGTCCTCCAGGCCCTCACCGCGCATCACCACGAGATCGTGGGGTCTGCGAGGGACGCGCTGGCCATGGCCCCCAGCTCCGAGCCCAGTCAGCGCGAGGTCTCGGAGCCCGAGCTGGTCTCCCTCCTGTCCGTGCTCCAGGCGGCGTGCCTCTTCCAGCCGGATACCCAGCGCGCCGCCTGCGAGGCAGGCATCATCCAGGTGTGGTGATCCAGAGGCAAGGATGGCGAGGGAGGTTCAGGGGGCTTGTAGAGGGTATGAGTCCTGGATCAGCCCGATGGAGGTGTGCGCAAAATGGGTGGACAGGTACTTGCCTGCAGCCTCTGCTGGGGAGTCCATGTGCATGTGGACGGCACGATCACTGCCCAGCCAACCCTACCTTCCTCCCCCACTCCACCCCCGCCGCAGCTGCTGCTGCAGCGCCTCGCCGCCGCCACACCGGTGCTGGCCTGCTCCTGCTTCGACACCCTCATGTCCGTCCAGCACCAGCAGCCCCCCGCCTTCTCCGAGTTCGTGCGCCAGCGCGGCGTAGAGCAGGTGTGCGAGGTGCTGCGCCACGGCGGCGACCGGGTGCGCGCACACGCGGCTCGTTTCCTCAACCTGCTGCTGACGCACCTGGCGCCCGCGCTGCGCGGCGAGGGCGTCGAGGAGGACGTCGCCGCGTCGGGGCGCAGCGTGCAGAGCGTGCTGGGCAGGGAGGCCTCGGCCATGCTGCACCGCAAGGTCGACCTGGCGGATGCGCAGGCGGAGGGGAAGCTGAGCCAGCTGGCCAATGCGCTGCAGTTCTTCATGGGCTGAGATGGATGGGTCCTGTGGACAGTCTGCAGGCATGCCAGCCATCTCTGATACATGATCATAGCTTTGTACACCTTCTTCTCAGCTAGACCTTCTTCCAGTGTGTACGCCCCTTGATGGCGTGTTCTCCCATGATTCGTCCTTGAACGTGTGTTAAAGCCCTTCAGCAGCTCTGGAAAATCTCGCACCATTGATCTGTTGCGACCACCGGTTTGCGCGCACATCTGTAGGCCCACTTCCGGCGCGATCTGGAACGCATGAGCACAAGGATGCACTACCCAATTCAGGGACATTGCCAGTGTGTTTGTCTGATAGTCGCGGCTCACCATCGGCCAGAGCTTGTCATGGGTGACCGTTGGGCCAGAGCGATCGCTGCCTAGAGGTCGCTGCATTGGGAGGCCGCAACCCCCAATCTGGAGAGAATGTACGTTTCGTTTCTCTAGAATCTCATATTGAAGCACTGAGGAATGACGTCCTAGCCCTGAGAGTCTTCCAATGCGTTTCACAGCAAAGGTGGGTGGTGGGTGGGTGTCCCACGGGTGCGAGGGTTTGGGTTCATACCGAGTCCGCCCTTGGTGGCATACAGATCACTACTTTTGCTACTATGCACTCGAATATGATGTATACATGTATCGCATTGCATGGCTGTGTATCTGCCTGTGTCCCGGACCTGGACGGCCAACTGACGGAGAAGGGGCAGCCACCCACCAGCCCTCTGCACCCTCCCTCCGCCGGCACGCAGGTGAAGGTGGAGCAGGGCGACGCCTCGGGCTCCTTCGTGGCCGCCCAGCCCCCCAAGGAGACGATGGTGGAGCTCTGCCGCGACGCCTGCGGCCTGCACACCCTGGTGCTGCACACCAAGCCGCGCCCCCTGGCCCTGCCCTGCAAGGCCCCGCTCGTCCTGTACGGTGGGAGCGCGGCCCAGGGGCGGCTGGGCATGCGCTTCCTGGCCGTGAAGACGGAGGCGTGGCGGTCGGTGCCGCGCTGCGTCCAGCTCACGCTCACTTCAGCCGATGCTGCGGCGCTGTGCGGCCTGCGGGACCGGCTGCACGCCTGCCTGGGAGGCGGGCCGGTCAAGGCCTCTGGGCACGTGCCAGTGCCCACGGGGTCGAAGACGAGCGCGCAGCCCCCGCGCCGCCCGCTGGCGGCACGCGACCTGAACGTCACGGTGAGCGAGCCGCGGCCAGCGCCGTCGCTGGCCTCCACCTGCTTCTTCGGCGGCGGCCAGGTGAAACCCAGGCCCGCAGCCTCGGGGTCCAGGCCCGCCAGCTCGGCGGTGTCGTCGGGGTCGCGGAGGAGTGTCGCCTCTCGGCCCTGCCAAGGCGTCACAGACCTATCCCCCGAGCAGCAGCGGGCGGTCGCCCTGGTCCGCGCCGGGAAGAACGTGTTCTTCACAGGTGCGTGCACGTGGGGGGGTGCAGTGGCGTCCCTTGGGGTGAAAGAATTCTGCCAGAGGGTCCTCAACAGCCAAGTAGGAAGGGTTGGCATTCTGGCTTGTGGCGACAACAGAGGCTGCCCGGGCGCGTCCTGGCCAGGGTATGCGCCAGAAGCAGTCAGCAGACTCCCGAAACCACCAACCCCTGCCTCGCTCCAGGTTGCGCCGGGACGGGCAAGTCGCGGCTGCTGGCGGCCATCATGTCGGTCCTGCCCCCCTCCACGACCTTTGTCACGGCCAGCACGGGCCTGGCAGCCTGCGCGCTGGGCGGCACCACCATCCACGCCTTTGCCGGGGTGGGCAGGGCGGAGGGTGGCATAGACGCCATGGCGGCGCGGGCCGGGCTGGGTGAGAGCGCGCAGCGCTGGCGCCGCGCCGCCGCCCTCATCATCGACGAGGTGGGACAAGGGGGGGCAGCGGGCGCAGGCCAGTCTTGGACGGCACGGGTCGAGCTCCGCCACACCCCGATACCCCTTTGTCACGTCCCAGATATCCATGCTGGATGCGCACCTGTTCACTGCTCTGGAGGAGCTGGCGCGGCGCCTGCGGGGCTCCCAGGCCCCGTTTGGGGGCATCCAGCTCATCCTCTCCGGCGACTTCCACCAGGTCAGCGTTCGAGGGTTCGTGGGGGTGGGAGGCTGCTGTTTGGAGATCAGGGGTTGAGTCTTGCCTGCTGGCCTGCTGGAGGTGGGCCATGTAATTGCATGCAGGGCTCTTTGCATGGCCTCGTGCACGCCTGCACCGTATCATGAACCCCCTCCTCCGCCCTGCTCTGCTCCCTGGGTCCTCGCCCTGCCTCCTTTGCTCATGGTCCCCAAGCACTTGCACCTCCAACTCACCATCTGCTTGCAGCTGCCCCCGGTCACCCGCGGCTCGGGGCGCCGCGCCTTCTGCTTCCAGTCCCCCGCCTGGGAGCGCTGCGTCCAGGCCAGCGTCGTGCTGTCTCGCGTGTACCGCCAGGCTGGGGACGAAGGCTTCATCGCCCTGCTGGGCCGCCTGCGCGTCGGCGCGGCGACCGCGGCCGAGCTGGAGGAGCTGCAGCGCCGCTGCGCGCCGCGGGCAGGACCGGCGGACGCCCCAGATCCTGCCCCTGGTACGGGCGCCTTCGCGCCGCCGCCGCCCGCCGTGCTTTCCACGCACCTGTTCACGCACCGCGCCGACGTGGACGCGGTGAACGCCGCGGCGCTGGCGGCGCTGCCCGGCCCCGGCCGCACCTTCCACGCGCGGGACGAGGGTGCCCCCAGCGAGGCGCTGGACGCCGCCTGCCCCGCGCGCGCCTCGCTGGAGCTGCGCACCGGGGCCCAGGTCATGCTCCTGCGCTCGCTGGCGCCACGCGAGGGCCTGGTCAACGGCGCACGCGGCGTGGTGGCCGGCTTCGACGCCGCGCGCGGCCTGCCCGTCGTGGCCTTCGCCGCCGGGCCCACGCGCGTCGTCGCGCCCGAGCGCTGGACGCTGCGCTCGGGGGGGCGCGGCGGCGCGGCGCGCGAGGCGCTGCCCCTGGGCCTGGCCTGGGCGCTGAGCGTGCACCGCTGCCAGGGCATGAGCCTGGACGCAGTGGAGGTGGACCTGGCGCGCGCCTTCGAGCCGGGCATGGCCTACGTCGCGCTTTCCAGAGTGCGCGGCGCGGCGGGGCTGACCATCGCCCCGGGAGGCATCGCGCCCGCCGCCCTCCGCGCCGACCCCGCCGTCCTGCAGTTCTATGAACACCTGCGTTCGACCAGAGGGGATCCGGTGCTGGAGGAGGACAAGGAGGCGGACACCGCCAGCACGCCGCCACCGCCGTCGTCGAGGGGTAGCAAGGCGCCGGCCGGAGGGGCGACGATGGGGGCGAGGAGTACTCCGCTCAACCTGCGATGAGGCGCGAGAACCGGCCGCCGACGAGTCTTCTGTGTCTGCCTGACCCTGGCCATGAAACTCCAGACCCCTACCATTCCCCTTGGGCACCCTAGACATGCAGGATCCAGACGTCGAGTCGTGTGCATCACCTCCTCCCTGCTCGTACGCTCAGAACATCGACTTTTTGGTCGTTCTCTCGCACAGCTCCACTTTCTGGGAACCAATGCGGCGAAGCCAGCCCTCGTCGATATTCCCTGCCCCGTTGCTTGAATGGTGCACATGTGATACGTACCACCTCACCCCTCTCTCTTACACTTCTGACCAACAGGCATGACCTCCTCTGCCACCTTGACGCTGACCCTACCCCCAAAACACACATACACCCATACATTGCCCCACTTCCGTCCCACCATGCGATCACCGCATCGTGAACATCACCAAGAAGGGTTAATCACAGTGTTACATTCAGAAGGGAGTGTTCTGGGGATGATGGGAAAGGGGTGTTGGCACACGACAAGACAGTGGGAAAGTGGGCATGGGCGGGGCGGGATCTGCTGTGGTGCCCCGAGCCCCGCCACACCCCCAAACAGCTCCAGCACCAGTCGATCACTTGAGGTGCCCGATGATGGCCTTGGTGAAGTCCTTGGTCCCCGACTTGCCGCCCAGGTCGCGGGTGAGGTACTGCCCCTCCGCGATGGTGGCCAGCACCGCCTGCTCGATGTTCCCAGCCACGTCAGTCAGGCGCAGGTGGCGCAGCATCATGACGCCGGAGAGGAGGAGGGCGGTGGGGTTGGCAGCGTCCTTGCCCACCAGGTCCGGGGCGGTGCCGTGCACCGCCTCCATGAGCGCTAGACCGTTGGCTCCAATGTTGCCCGAGGGCGTCAGGCCCAGGCCGCCGATCAAGCCGGCGCAGAGGTCGGAGCAGATGTCGCCGTAGAGGTTGGGCATGACCATGACGTCGAACTGGGTGGGGCGGGTGACCAGCTGCATGCACGTGTTGTCCACGATCATCTCATCGTACTTGATGTCGGGGTAGCGCTCCGCCACCGCACGCACGCAGCGCAGGAAGGCGCCGTCGGTCAGCTTCATGATGTTGGCCTTGTGCACGGCGGTGACCTTGCGCCGGTTGTTCTTCTGCGCGTAGTCGAAGGCAAACTCCGCCACGCGTGTGCTGGCCACGTGTGTGATGATCTGGGTTGGCAAGGTGGGAATAGTTTGGAGGTTGAGGGCATTCTTTGAGGGACGATGGGGTGTGGGATGATGGGGCGTGTGGGGGGATATATGTGTGTGGGGGGGGGCAAAAACACAGCGCTGGTGGTCGGCAAATCCCTCCCCAAAGGTATTGCTGAGGGGGCAGGCCCATCCTCGCACAGCACCCTCCATATGCTCAGCAGGCTACCACATCTAGCCAAATACCCTTCCAACCCGACCCTTGAGGCCATTCCCACGCACCTTGAGGGACTCCACCACGCCGGGGACCACCTCGTGCTCCAGTCCGGAGTACTCGCCCTCCGTGTTCTCGCGGATGGTCACCAGGTCGACGTCGTCGTACCGCGTCTTGTAGCCGGGGATGCTGCAGGATTTGGGGGTGGGGAAGGAGGAACGGTTGGCATGTAGTATTGTCAGTCCCTGCACTGCTCAGGGCAGCCGGCCTGCGTCGAGCTTCCTTGCCGCCTTCACACCGAAGACCTCCCCTCCCCCCATGCACCGGGCCCGCTCACCTAACGCAGGGGCGCACGTTGGCGTACAGCTGCAGCTCCTTGCGCAGGGTCAGGTTCAGGGAGCGGAACCCCTTGCCGATGGGGGTGGTCATGGGGCCCTTGAGCCCGATGCGATGCTTCAGGACGGAGTCCAGATTCTCGCGGGTGATGAAGCTGTTGGTGCGCGGGTCCACCTCCTTGCCAATGTGCTGCTCGTCCCAGACGATGGGGGCCTCCGCGGCCTTGAAAATGGTCTGCACGGCCTCCGCGATCTCGGGGCCGATGCCTGTGTTGGGTGGGGGGCGGGGTTTTACAAAGGATCCTAGCCACAGTCGCAACTCACAGCACCATTTACCTGCAAGGCAGCCATCGATACCTCATCCATGTCCAAAATACCATGGCGCCGGCTACCTACCATCTCCAGGGAAGAGGGTCGCGGTGAGGGGGGTGTTGGCGGAACTGTACGCCCTGACCAGGTTGGAGCTCTCAGCCAGGCTGGAGCTGGCGCGGGTCGCCTGCAGACCCCTCAACAGGGCGGAAGCCACACCCTGCCGCATCGCGTGGAGACGAGTTCAGGAGGCCGGGAGAAGGCGGTGCAGGGCCGGCTCACGTCAGAGAGACAAACTGAGGCAACGACGAGCAAGAGATGCGGGAGGTCACTGGTGGTATTATGGTAATTCGAAGTCGAAAGGACGGGTCCCCGACAATGTGGTCGCACTATGGGTTTGGGTCGAGGGGGTCGAACCCTACGGCCTCCCCGGGGGGGGAGGCCTGCCCTGCTGCGTCTGCGGCGACCTGGGCCCGGTCAAGCCACAACGCACAGGGGAGTCGCCTATTGCTTGGTGATCATCAATAAACAATCCTGGGTATCTTTCAGGCCGAGCAACTCTTGTGAAAACTGTGAATGTGCCCCCCAGGCTCTGTAAACTGGAAAATAATCCTGAACATTGGGCTTTGGAGCAGCAGGGTATGTGCCAGACCCCAAGGACCAGTGAGGAGATTATTCTCATGTTTACGATGTACAGAAGATATTCGAGCTTGATAAGCCTCTTTGACAGGTTCAGTTAAGAACCTGTCAGGGCCCTTCAATCACAAGTACACAGCCAACACATGATTTGAATCATGTGCATATCTTTAACATTGCATAAGTTTTGAAGCGTGATTTTAGGGTCATTTCGTTCTTGTTTTGGTGCTGGGGAGTGTGCATAGACCGATCTTGGCAGAACTGGGGGACTTGGCGGGAACCCGTGACTCATCGACTAAGACACGCGACCCAGGGCCGAACTGCTGCGGTAATCTCCCACTGGACCCTAAACAGCACTTGAGATGGCTGATTAGTAGTACACAATCGAAAGCGTTGTTTTCTCTCTGAACCCTGCAAGTAGCTTCCTGGCCAATGGCTTCGTTCGCCGACGCTCCCGCTGGGGATGCGGCCAAGGGAGCCAAGATCTTCAAGCTGAAGTGTGCTCAGTGCCACGTTGCAGAGAAGGGTGGCGGCCACAAGCAGGTGAAGATTCGCGGGGAGTCGGACGAGGGTAGGGCTGGGATAGACTCGGAATGCGTGTGCCCTCAGACTCTGCCCCGAAGGTATGCAAGACATTGCAAGCGCGCTGCTTGCGCGGTGCACTGTGCTCAGAAACATGTACTCAAGGAAATGTCGCTGGATGCGTGCAGGGTCCCAACCTCGGCGGCCTTTTCGGGCGCGTGTCCGGTAACGCGGAGGGGTTCAGCTATAGCAAGGCCAACAAGGAGAAGGCGGTGGAGTGGAGCGAGAGCACCCTCTACGACTACCTGCTCAACCCCAAGAAGTACATCCCAGGTGTGTCCTTGCTGCAGGGTTGGATCGGGAGGGGGTGGAGGGGGAGAGGGGTCGCGTGGTGCCTACAGACCAGACATTGAGCAGCTCTATTGATTGGGAACTATGAGTGTGGCTTTCTCACCTCAAACGATTGCCCTACCATAAAATTGCTGCAGGCACCAAGATGGTGTTCGCCGGTCTGAAGAAGCCAGAGGACCGTGCTGACCTCATTGGTGAGCATGAGTGCCCACTCTGGAGGATCTTACATGGGGAGATTCGTGCATGGCAGCCGATCTGTTGACGTGACTCAAACCATTCCCTTTGCCCCTCTTTCCCACAGCGTACCTGAAGGATGCCACGGCCTGATCTGGGCTTCGTGCAATCGCAACCGACAGCCCTGTAGAAGAATCTAGTGCCCATGGGCCTGCTGAACAATCTGTGTAGAAGAGGCACCCTGCGTATGTCATCTGACTGTCGGGCTGCAGCAGCCCACCAACTTACTGCCGTCATCTCGGGAGTTCTGCCACGTGCCCATGTGCAGTTGTGAGCGCACACTGACAAAATACAGGATGAGGACGAGGGGAGAGGCACTGACAGCTTGTGGGCAGCCTCGAATTGGAGTGAAGCGTGATTGGCAAACATACGGCAATAGTAGGTAGTTGAAAACCCACTGATTCTGAAAATTTAGTACTTGCATCGGAGTCTTTTGTGAGTACCCATTAGCTAACATCCGGCCAAGGCAGGGAATCGAGCGCCAATCATGTGCCCCTCGACAGCCAAGATGGGTCCCTGATGAGCACTGCGAACGAGCAAGCTCAAGGCGCGAGGAGAGACTCGATAATACAAACATGCGGTATGCAAGCCTATCATGCGTGCCAGCAGAGGTACAGCTCGCTGCATCATCCGCGCACGACCATCCGCACTGACCATCTGCAGGGGGCATGACGGTCGTGGATCTAACGCTGAGTGACACAGAAGCCTGCACCCCTCAGGTTTATCATCTTGCAACATAGAATGGTGGTCATTGCACGGGGCAGGGTGTGTGATCATACAGTTGGGACTGCTGTGAGTGCCCACCTCTGATCCTACCAGGTGCCCACCAGGAGGGACCGCCCAGGGGAGGGGACCTCCCCACCCCTGGCATCGTCTCCAGACCTGCGCCGTAATCAGGAGAGCAGCTCTCCAAAGGATGATGTGGCGCATTCGCAGGTGTGATAGAAGCAGAGGCATGAGGCGACGCCTATGAGTTGCACATGAACCCCCAGCCAGACGCCTCACCATGCTAACCCTGCACATCACACAGGACTCACGAGGGTGCGTGGATCACGAGACGCAAGAGCAGCTCCCTGCATCAGCCTGCAATGCCAGCGAGCCAGACTCCCAGGTCACCATGCACCTGCCAGTGGCAGGGGAGCCCGCACCGCCGCGTGCAAGGAAGAAGCGGCGGACGGCCGAGGAGAAAGCGCGGGACGAGGCCCTGAAGCGAGCGCTCCGGGACCAGAAGAAGCTGGCGGCTTCGTTCTCATCGCAGCGCCAGATGCTTCAGCACATGACGGTGCTGGTGGACCCCCGACTCATGGAGACCGACCTGGGGCTCGCCATCGGCGGTGAGCGGGTCACGTGTAGGGGAGGATGCATGCATCCAACTGAGGCAGGAACTCCAGGGTTCAGAAGCCACTGTACATTTCTCAATCCATATCCCAAAACCAGCCCAGCCTGGCATCCCAGTTCTCGTCGTACCCTGAACATCGGCCACTTTATGAGTTCAACCCTCCCCCTGGACCCCAGCCAAGCTCCAGGAAACGCAGACAGGTCCCCCGGACAAGGCGGTGGCTTTTGTGGTTCGGGACGTGGGGCTGGCGCAGTACAGGGCGGTGCGCTGGACCAGGCGGATGCTGGAAGACCCCGGACAAGAAGTGAGCTTGAGGTGGGGGGTATCGGTGCTGCCATTGCACCCATGCAGGACCATTGTCATGGAGTTTGCCAAGTACAGCTGGGCGCCTGAGGTGTCGTGCAGCATGAACCTCGTCAGCTTGGCACACGCTCAGCAATTCTGCACTCTGCTTTGCACAGGGTGCTCAAGCCAGGGTGAGGGAGGTCGAGGTGCCCCACGTCCTCATCTGCTTCAAGGTGCGGAATCCGTAGCTCAGTACGGGGGATCCTGGCCGATGCGTCTGCGCGCCGATAAGCTTACTCCCTAGCCTCGCCGTGCCTGGTTGGTGGGAAGACCGCCGCAGGGCCTGCTGGACCCTTTACACATCCAAGACGCCTCTGCAGCCCCGAACAGGCAGCCATCTCCCCACCGCCATGCAGGCCGCCGAGTTCGTGGAGGCGGTCCAGGCAGACGGCCTGGCCGGCCTGCTGTGCACGCTGACCACGCACTGCCCTGCCGCCCGGCCCCACCTCCTCGTCTGTGGCCTGGCCGCACACCTCGCCCGCCTTGAGCGGGCTCAGCATGCACAGCACATGGGCACGGGCGGCGCGGCGCCCAGTGCGGTCTCCCGCGTGGCCGTGGAGGACCTCGTCACCGGCCTGGCCGTCAGCTACCCAGGCTTGGGCTTCAGGGAGGCCGTCGACGGGCACGCTGCGGCCGAGCACGTGCTGCTGCTCACCACCGCCATTGCACGCACCGCCTTTGCCAAGAGCGTGAGCAGGGGGGGGCTGGGACTCGGGGGGGGCGACCGCCGTGTAGCATCCTGCAATTCTTGGGTGGCGCTGGGGTTCCCGAGGGACGCTACCGGCTCTACCCTGTGCAGGCTTCCCAAGTCACCCCCGCTGTCCTGAGGCCCCAACCCCCTCCCTCCTGGGCCTGGCACCCCCAAACAACCCTTCTCCCGACCTGGGCACCTCGAAACCCCCCTCCCCCAACACACACCATACCACACCCTGGAGCAGGAGTCGGTGCAGTGGTTCCAGGCACACAGCAAGCGGTGCGGGACCGCCATGGAGGCCCTGCTGGCCCAGCACCCGGTGACCGGCGCTGAGCAGCAGAACATTGAGGCGTTGTGCAAGCTGCCGTCCGTGCTGCCCAGCATTGCGCACGCAGTAGTTGGCCGCTTTGGCAACCTGGGCAGGCTCATGGATGAGCTGGCCCGGGCACGTGGCAGGTGTGGGTGCTGGTCTGTGTGTGCGTGGGTGGCGAGGGGGGGGCTTGGATGGGGGCAGCCGGGAGGCCCACTCCCCCCCTCTCATCACTGATACAAGTCTGGTAGCAAGGGCTCGACGCAGGGCGCACCGCCGCCCAACCACTCGCCCGCTCCACACCCAAACACAGACACCCACTTCCCACCATGCACCCCGACAGCGCGACGCTGCCCGCCTTCCGGTCAGGCATCGAGCGCATGATGCGCACGGGGACGAGCCGGCCCACCAAGGTGGGACCCAAGGCCGCCGCCTCGCTCACAGACTGGCTGAGCTGCACCGCCCCTGAGCGCAGGGTCTGCGGCGAGGCGGCCTAATGATCCCGACCGCTGTCTGACCCGTCTCGCCCACAGTGAGGGGTTCGTTCTGTACACATCCCCTCCAAGCAAGGCACAGTGGGCATGATGGCAACGGTATCACTCGGCAGGTCGGACGGCCTTGGCGGGGGGGATGCTGTTGAAGAAGGGGTTCAGGAAGGCGACCTTGTCGGGGGCGCCCTCGAAGGGAGCGGCAGCGGCGTAGGCCACAGACGCGTCCTCCCAATCCTGCGCAAACATACATGGGCGGGTGGAAGATTGGAGTCGAACCCATCAGCGCCGTGGGCCGAGACAGTGCATGTGTCCGGGTAAGCCAAACCCTGGATCCACACCGTACCCGAGAAATGGTGTTGGGCACCGTCGCGGACGTGTGCCGGGCATAGAACACTGCCGCCACTGCGGTGAAGAGGCCGAGCACGGGGCCGATGATCTTACCGGCTGGGACGTGCCCATTGCCGGGAATAGGGTGCACTCCGCCAACCATGGTGTTTGCGAGGACTTTGCCGAAGGGGATATACTTGGCGCTCCTGGTAGGTGCAGCGGGGCTTGGTTATAGATACACAAGAAGGGATTTCATGTATGACTCATGGTGTTTTGGGTTGGGGTGGCTGAGGAGTCTCCGGGGGCGCGCGCGGTTCCTATTACCTTCCTCACGTCTTCTACGGAAATTACTCATCATTCCTAAAGGGGGTGGTGTCTGCCACTGCCGTCCCAGGCACAATGGGCGAGATGGGAGAATCGATAACGACAGAAGTGCTTTGGTCCGCCCTTGACAACGGGTGTTCAGAGACAGTGTGATCCTGTGCTGTCACGAATCTTCTTGAGGGCTGCCATCGCAGCGTCCAGCTCCCCCAACGCCCTGTCCCTTGCGGTGGCAGCATGGTCTTCCTTGGCCACAGGGCCAGAATCCAAGGGAGAACCTAGCCTTGCCATCGGCCGCGGCACTGTGTGGGATGGGTTGGGGCTTCCCAGCGGGGTCGGCCCGCCAGCCGTCACTGCCTTGCTGATGTGTCGCAGGTTTGGCGACAGCTTGAGGCAGGTCACCGCTCCTCTGCACATGCCAAGGAGTGAGGAGGGCTCAAAGTTCAGGTCCCCTAGGTCCCATGAAGGGGTAGGTGACGGGGCTCAACCATGCTTGGGCAAGACTTGAACAGCTTTCATGTACCTTCACGACTCGCAAAGGGGTCAGACTCACGCGTACCAATGCATCCTTTCCATCCATCAACCCTAACCCAAACGCCCCACCTGTCGTCTCCCACAAGAAGCAGGGGCTCCTTGGGGTTGAAGGCCAGCTTTGTGAGTTTTGTCTTGTTAGCAAGCTGCGAGCATCATGCATGAGGTGAGATCTCTGGATGACCGATGTTTCAATATTGTGTACATCGTCAAGACTATCCAGCAATCTGCTCCTGTCATCCAATGCATTCCGTGTCCAACTTCCGTTTCCCAATCACAGAATGACTGAGACTCAATAGATACACTCAAAGCACGTACCCTGCCCAGTCTTCACACCTTTTGTACGCAAAGCGCGTGGCGTCTGTCCTTGGAAAGGTCGAAGACATGGACCCGCCCGTTCTCGGTGGCGGCGGCAAACACCACAGACGCCCCGGGAAGCCATGCTACGTCTGCTGCGGGGGCCTGTAGGTCAAAGCTCGCCAATGCCTTTTTTTCAACGGACGAGCATGGAGGGGGGGTGGATCAGTGGGTTCAATTTGCTATTCAGGGGGACACTGCGAAGCAGCAGGCAAGCAGAGAGAGTTGCGGAGCACAATAGCACTCCAAAGCACGAGCTGCCAGGCATGCTGGCCCATCGCATCCACCCGCGGTCATGTCCTTGCACCAAGGCAACCCACTTTCCGGGCTTGCCTTTGGGTCATTCACATCCCACAGCCTGACGGCCCAGTCAGCACCAGCCGAAAGAAACACGCGTGGATGGAAGTCGCTCCACCGCACCGCATACACTGGCATGGAGTGTGCCCGGAATGTCTGCGGGGGCATCAAAGGAGGGGGCATCTTGGGCGTCGGGGTGTGGCCGGAAGATCATGGGTCACTGATGACCCTGCCAGGGCGCCCCTGCAATGACCGCAGCCCCGGCTCCCCTGATGGCAAGGCCCTGCAACAAGCTGCATGCTACGGGACATAGGCGCGCATGATCTGGGGAGTTGAGTTGCTGATGCGCACGGTAACAAGCCTTTGAGGTTTGGGTGGCGTCGATGCCAGCCACTCTCCAACCATGGCGGGGACTGCACCTGGAGGGGTGAAGTGGTGTGTGCCGTCGAGCACTTGCAGATCGTGCCCTCGTGGGTCCCCACGAGGAAGACGTCTGCCTGGCTGCCATGGAAGTCCAGGCACAAGCAGCCTGCGGGGTTGCAGGACACAGAGTTGATCAATATAAAGCTCCCTGGATCGCAGGTAGGGCTGACACCGTGAGAGGATGAGACTCCGCCGCACTCTCCCCTGTGCCCATGGATCTGATCTCACCTGCAAGGTCGAGCGCCTCCTCGTCCTCGGTCTCCGAGCCACCCTCAATGGGAGGAGCATGGATGGAGAGGAGGTCCTGCGTGCGAGTGGGAAGTGCTGGATGATCCAGCAAGGACTTCTCCTGGCTGATGCCTGCACATGCTCCCCCAGGCAGCAGCACTTGCCAGAGAAACACGAATGCCATGCAGATGGTGAGCGGAAGAGACGGGGAATTGTGGCAACCACTTGCTAAGAGATCTTTGGGGTGAGGCAAAGGTTTCATGCAGGTAGACCGAACCCAGCCCCCAGCCCCTGTCAGTCACCCCATCTGCCACCTGGCAAGTCAGTCGGCCGCGGGCTGCATGCCACTCCACCACGTGACCGTCGCTGTACGTCGTCACCAGCCGCAGCTCATTGCCCTCACAGGGACGCCAAACCACCTTTGAGAGGGAAGGGAAGATCGACGTAGGGATATAACCATGTAATCTGAGCGAGGAGCTGCACACTTTGAGTTGGTCCCTGCCCCCCTACGGGAGCCTATTGTGGGATAGAAGGAGCCCAGCTCCACGCAGCTTCCGCGGTTTCTGCGCCGCTGACATGGTCAAAGAAAAGGGGAGTGCAGACGCACCTCTACATCCGGCCCCCTAAGCCCTTGTCCCCAGTCACCTGCCACATGGGTTCCCAGCGGCCCCCCTCCCCCAGCCGGGAGGCGTACAGGGGCGCAGGGGCGGGGGCGTCCTCGGCCTGGCCCAGCCTGCCCATGAGGCTGTAGATGTGCAGGGAGCCGTCGTGGCAGCCGACGGCCAGCACGTCGGCATGCACGGGGTGGAAAGCGAGGCACATCACCCCTGCAAGAGGGGTGGGAAGAGGGGCTCGCAAGATTGGAGACACCAGCTGGTGCCCCCTTCAACTGAGGTGTGCAGCGGGCATGATGCTCTTCATGCCTCGCAGGCTCCCACGCCCAGCCTGGAACATCCTCCCTCCCTCCACCCCAGCCGTCCCGCACCCGTCGGCAGCCGCAGCGTGAGCTCGGGACGGGAGGGGGCCTTGAGGGAGTGCACGGCGACGGCCCCTCGCAGGGGCTTCGCGGGGTCAAATCCCCCGTGCCCCACGGCAAAGAGGTCGGGGTGCCCGGGGCACCAGGCCAGCGCGGTGACAGCGTGCCGCGCATTCCCCGGCGCGGGGAAGAGCCAGAGGGGCAGCAGCGTGCCCTCCCGCGCCCGCACCTCGTCCGCCGGGTCGTCCCAGTACCGGCAGTCCAGCAGCGCCCCACGCAGCGCGTTCTGCATCAGCATGCGCTCCAGGACGCAGCGGGCCGGCTCCAGCAATTCCTGCGTGGCGCTGCCCGCGCCGGGGTCGCGAACGTCGCCGCCCCGGCCGCGCTGCGGCGGGGGTGGGGCTGAGGCGAGGAGGGTGGCCAGGGGGCCGGGGCCGCCGCATGGGAGGCCGCCGAGAACGCCCGGGGGTTTGGGGCCACGACCAGTAGGTGGGGTTGCCCCGGCGTCCTCGCGGCGCTTTTCGCCGACACCGGCGCCAGGGGCGCGTCGGCCGGGCACCGGGGCGCCGGGCCCTGCTCCCACCAGGGCGGCGGAGTGCACGGCGTCGCACTGGCCGCAGGCTGTGGCACGGGGCGCGCTCTGCGTCTGCACCTGGCGGCTGCGTGGCAGGTGGCGGGGGGTCTGCGTCCCACGGTCGGTGCGGGGGCCCGGTAAGGGCGCGGGCTCCGGCGGCTCGGGGTCCATGCCCGGCATGCAGGGCGCGGTGCTCGCGCAGCACAGCCCGGGGGCGAGTGCCAGGTGGCACACCGTGGCCGCAGCGGTGCGTGCCTGGTCCGCCACGAACGCCGCATGCAACGGCGCCCACGCGATCGCAGGGACGTCGCTGCCGGGCAGCAGGCACTGCAGCTGCCGGCCCACTTCCTCCTCCAGCGCGGCAGGGGCGAGGCTGAGCTGGCCGGGCGGGGGGAGCACCAGGACCGTGTCCTGTGGGAGGGAAGGGAGTCCTTGCGAGTCACGAGCGGGTGCCTGAAGCTCCACCAGACTGGGTGGCCGCCCGGAACAGCCTGCAGGCAGCCTATCTCACAGGGCATTGCAGATGTTCTGATAGGAGTGAGTAAACTGCCATGCTTGCCATTCGGGAAGGTCTTCACAGGTCACGCCCTGGCCCAACCCACCAGAGCGTCATCGGCAGGGCCTGGGGCCAGAGCTCCGGTGGAGACATGGATGGAGGCCTTCACGCCTGTCCCCGGCTTCTTTCCAGGTGCCACACTGGATCGCACCAGGCGACTCGGTGAAGGCCTGCCCCTGGATCGGTCCATCTGCATGGGTCCGGGAGTCGTGGCATTGCGACGCGCAGCTGTCAGTCCCCCCTCGCCGTGACGTCGCGACGGCCGGCTCGCGGTGCGGCAGACGCTGAGCACCACCCTCAATCACCTGAAGCCTATCAAGGTACCAAGTTACGAAATGGGTTCTTCTCAGCTGGTGGATTTGTGCACCCGGGGATCGCCTTGGAACAAAGTCAACAGGCAGGTCGTTCCAGCCTGACAGACGATGGGAACAGCGCCTCCCATCTTCCGCGCCGATCTCTTTGTAGCATGCGATGAGCTGATTGAGATGTGTTCTGACAAAAAGCCATAGTGGGTTCGGACCCAGTGTGGAGGTGGCAAAGCTCACTTGGGATCTGATGGACTTTCTTGCTAGGGAGTTCCCGGGCTGCATGCATACCCGGAGATCTGCGTCCCCAATCAAAAAGACCTCGACAGCCTAACTCCTTGCTTCCTTGACATGACGATGCCTCAAGTACTCTCAGCTCATCTGTAACGTCAATTGCTGCCGCATTCTGTAGACCGGTGTTGCCAGGGTGTCGTCGTGGTGCTCCTCGAGCGTATTCTGACACGCGCACAGCCCTGATGAGTCGACTCACAGGTTTGTGTAGAAGCGTGAGGGATGCACGGCTGGCATCGCGACCCGGACCAAGGCATCGCTTCAGCTCGGAGGCGGGAGGTGCTCCAAAACCAGGTACCATGGGACGGTTGCGCAGAGCTTTTGGCGCTTCGTCATATATCACATGCGCCTCAGCGTCCCTCCTCCCTTCCGAACCCTAAGCAGGCCCCGTGCCAGGGGCCGAGGAGCCTCTGCCGGATCCTCCAGGCATGTTTGCCACCATGGGCGCCATGGGCGCAGGAGGTGAGCTGGTAGCCTGGCGAGGGAGGAATTGCTTTGCAATTCGGGAAAATGCCACATGAATACCGCACAGTGCATCCCTAGAAGCATTTGATCATTCCAGAGCCAGACACATGGGAAGGCAATGATTTCCATAATCACCCACCCACCCCTTTTTATCCATCAACATACTGCGCAGCCCTGGGCGCCGTGTTTGTAGCAGGAGTCGGAGTGTATGGAGTATTTAAGATGGCGTTCTGGGTGGCTGGATCAACAGGGCGCAGCATAAATGCCGACGCCACGTCTGGGACACCGCAGCAAGCAGTGGTGCTTGCCCAGCCTTCCCCCTCACAACGATAGGCCAGGGGGTGCAGAGGATTTGCGTGTCCGGCAAAGCTTTTGCATGTAAATGGAACGCTGTATGGCACTCGAATGAGAGCCACCAGGGTGTTCTGTACGTTTATTCAAGTCATTGTCAGCATGAACCGAATCACTATGACGAGATTACGTAAAATGGGAATGCTCGCTGTCAGCAGCAGCAGCGTGTCCCGGCGCACCTTCCAGGCTCCTTCTAAGCCTGGCCACCACCCCGCGACGCCTCAAACCATTCTTATTCCGCCCAGATCCTGAAGTCTTGTTTTTCAGGTCCCCAACAACATTACCATGGCGAAGATTCCCGCTTTTGGCGAGCTCGGGCGCACCGCCAAGGGTGAGTGGCAGGGGGCGGGGGGTTGACAAAACCTTAGTCCGTGAGGCTGGATGCTCTTCGCACACGCTGCATGTATCCCGAAGCATCGCATGAGGGCAGGGATCGAGCCTGCAGGCCCCTCCGCCTTCCCAACCCCGCCCCTGATCCCCGGCCCCCCGTGCAGACCTCCTGTACGGGAGCCGCGACGGCGTCTTCCAGTTCGACCGTGTGGTCAGCATCTCCAGCACCACCTCTGATGGCGTGGTGCGTTTCCGTCGCGGTTTCGGGGGCAGGGAATGAGTGGGTATTTTGCCGGGACAGCCCGCTGCACCCGGGTCGGGCAGCCGTTGATTCTCCTCCTCGCCTCCTGCCCCTGGGTTGTGTCCCCGGCTGTGCACCACCGGGGTGCTGGGTGTTGCACCCCTGCATCTGTGCACCATACCCAGGGTTTGGACCTGGCCAGTGGGCAAGCAAGTGGTCCATGGACCTGACGCCGCAGGCCCCCGGCGCAGCCTGTCGACGAACCACCCCCCCCCCCTCCTTCCAATCTCCCCCCAGGACTTTGGGCTGAAGGCCCTGAGCAAGGGCGACCGCCTGGACATTGACCTGAAGAGTGTGTACGTGGCGCCCCGCTATACCCTGGTGTCCTCCATCACCCGCGACGGCAAGCTGGCAGCGGCAGTGACCTACAAGGACCTGGCCCCCGGCCTGACCCTGGGCCTGTCTGGCACCGTGCCCGAGCTGGAGACGGCCAAGGTGGCGGTGGACTACTCGCTCCCCCACCTGACCCTCAAGTCGGTGGTGTCCCTGGCCTCCTCCCCCAAGGTCGACCTGGCGGCCACCACGGGGTACGAAGGCGTGACCCTGGGCGCGTCTGGGACTTTTGACGCCTCCAAGTCCGCGCTCACACGCTGGACCGCCGGCGTCGGCTACACCGCGCCCGACTACCAGCTGACCGCGCTGCTGACCGACACCAACGCGCTGAGCGTGCTGCTGGCCCACCGCGTGGCCGCCGACACCACCATTGGCGCGGAGGTGAGCCGCGACCTGGGCTCCTCCGCCACCAGCTTCGCCATCGGCTCCTCGCGGCGCCTGGCCGGCGGTGCGCTGACTAAGGCCAAGCTGGAGAACAGCGGCATCCTGTCCCTGCTCTACGAGCAGGAGCTGCAGCCCAAGACCAAGGTCGCGCTCAGCACCCAGCTCAACGCCCTGGACCTGAATGCCCCCCCCAAGTTCGGCGTCGGCTTCGACGTCAAGTACTGAGCATGGCGGGCGCTGGAGCGGTCGTAGAGTTTCCCTCTCCGGCCGTCACGTGCCGGGACCAACCGGGGAGCACCCATCGCACAGACTGCACTGCCTGCCCTGCCCACCCCTCCCTCGGAAGGGGTTGTTTCTGTCAAACAGTCCGCAGACAAATTGCCGTGAGGCAGGGAAGGGTTGGGGGGGAACCTGGGTATAAAAGGAAGGGTGTGCCAGGCAGGGAGCCTGTCTCCTTCCCTCATCCCCACTCCCCTCTCTCTGTGCAAGGACAGCGCGCGATGAACGCCTCGATACCCTGTCGGGAGACCAGCCGGGAGGGTGGGTGGCCCGGGAATGAAGGGCGTACAGGAAGACGTTTCTGCCCCATTGAAAGGTGCTGGCAAGCACGCACCCTGACGGGAGGGAGCCGGTGCCGGAAAACCACGGGCGTGGAGCCCAGCCCTGCTGCGGGGTGCCCCCTGACGCACGCGAGGGGCTACCAGCGGCCGCACGGGTAAATCGCAATCCAGGCCTCACACTTGAAACACAATACGTGGAAGTGGGCTCGTTGTGAGCCAGCCGCACAGGCCGAGGCGAGCGAGCCCTCTGACAAAACACCGAGACGGTGCAGCACCCATACGATCGCCAGGCGCTCAAGGCATGGGTAAAGTGGAGGTGAGGTTGTAGATTGCCCACCCCATTAACCTCGTGGACGCCGAGACCGCCGCAAGGGAGGCCAAGGCGGACGTGGTGACCCCTCTTCCCTGCCCCCATGGTGGGGGGTGACTGGTCCAGCAAGCCGGCTGGCGGCCCACCCGACCCCCACGACTGGGAGGATCCAGACCTCAATGAGGATGACGATGAGGAAGAGGAGGAGGAGGAGGAGAGCGAGGTGGCCAGGTACAACAGGGCGTGGGGCTGGCGGCCGAAAGCGGAGCGTCTGCGAGAGCTCATGCGCTGCTCACTAGGAAGGCAGCTCCGACTTCTTTGCTATTGTGTGCAGGGCCAGGGATGCTGACTTCCATGCAGAGGAGGAAGAGGAGGAGGAAGAAGAGGACGAAGAAGTGGACGAGGAGGACGACGAGTTTGGTGGGTGGTCGTTGCCATGGGAAGCACCCAGTGCAAGTCGGTGAAGCCCTGTTTGCCTCTGCGCTATGATCGAGCTAGTGTCTCCAACCTTCCTGCTGCGTGTTACATTAGACTGCCTCAAATAGCCCCCTCATCCACATCCGCAGAGGCCTCTGCTTCGCCCATCGACGACGACGAGGACTTTGAGGCGGCCATCTCGGCCCGCCTCCCCACGGCGCCGCCGGCGCAGAGAAAGCGCGCCGCCCCCGCCCCCGCCCGGCGGGCACAGCGCGGCGCAGCGCAGCGCGCCCGCACGTCCTTTGTCGCCGATGACTCATCGTCCGATGATGCTGCCGATCAGGAGGAGGAGGAGGAGGAGGAGTGGGACGACGGCATGCTCCAAGGTGATTCGAGATTGACGGGTCGCAGGCAGCCTTTTGGGGCCACGAGGGAGGGGCGGGAGCTTGCAATGTATGCTCTCCCATGTGCGTCCTGTGCCAGCTGGTAGGCTGGCGCAACTGGCCCCTCCCCCTGGCCGCTTGCGTGGCGCCCCGCTCCCGCACGCACCCCCGATACACCCACCCACACCACTGTCGACAGAGGACGACGAGCGCAGGCCCCCGCCGGCGCGCCGGGCGCCCCCGCCTGCGCCCCTCCCCAGGGTCAAGCTGCGCATCGTGTCGCGCCCCCCCAGCGCCGACAGTCTGCGCGGGAGCAGCGGCGCGGCCTCCTCCGGCGACGACTCATCTGATGACTCGGCGGAGGCCGAGCAGCGCGCGGCGGCGCGCCGGCGCCGCGTCGCCCCTGTCCTGCTCAGCCCTCAGGAGCTGGCCGAGATGGGGGATGAGGTGGAGCGGGTGATCAAGCACAGGTGTGAGGGGGGGAGGGTTCTGCGCGCCCTTGCAAAGAGGCCCCTGCAGGGGAGGTCAGAGGGCATCTGAGGGGCCACCTGCTGCCAGCAATGCCGGAAGTGAAACCTGCTCTTCTCTCCTATCCTCTGCTCGCATTGTCTCCCTGTCCAGCAAGACTCATATGTCTTTCCTCCTGCCCCCCTTGACACCACCTCCTCTCCTCCCTGTTCTGAACACCCCCCAAACCCCCCCCCCCCACCAACCCTAGGGACATGGAGGGCGTCCCCACCAACCCCACCCGGCCCTGGGACTCGCGCGAGTTCTACGTCAAGTGGGCCCGGAACTCGTACCTGCACTGCTCCTGGGACACACTGGGCACGCTGAGCCAGCTGGCCGGCTTCAAGCGCGTGCTCAACTACTGCCGGCGCGTGGACGAGGCGCGCGCGCGTCGCGCCGCGCTCTCCGCCGAGGAGCGCGAGCTTTCAGACCTGCAGGCCGCGCTGCAGGAGCAGCTGGAGGAGGAGCACTCGCGCGTGGAGAGGGTGGTGGCGGAGCGCGGCGGCGGCGGGGTGGGGGGTGGCGAGGACCATGGCTACGGCAGCAGCAGCGGCCCCGCCGCCGGCCCGCACTACCTGGTGAAGTGGCGGGGCCTGCCGTACGGCGAGTGCACCTTCGAGGCCGCGCGCGACGTGCTGCGCGTCGGCGGCGGCGACGCCATCGCGGCGTGGCAGGCGCGGGAGGCGGCGCGCGCCCAGCCGCGCGTCGGCGTGGCCGCCGCGCGGCGCGAGTTCGCCGCCGCAGGCACCAAGGCCCTGGCCGAGCAGCCGGCCTTCCTGCGCGGCGGCCGCCTGCGCGACTACCAGCTGGACTCCCTCAACTGGCTGTCCTACTCCTGGGCGCGCGGCGTCAACTGCATTCTGGCCGACGAGATGGGGCTGGGCAAGACGGTGCAGTGCGCCGCGCTGATGGGCTGGCTGGCCCTTGCCCAGCGTGTCTCCGGGCCCTTCCTGGTGGTCGTCCCCCTCTCTGTGGTCCCCAACTGGGTCCGGGAGTTCGACAAGTGGGTGCCGCAGCTGGACACCGTGGTCTACGTCGGTGACGCCGCCTCGCGCCAGGTCATCCGCGAGTTCGAGTTTGGCGGCGGCGGCGGCGCGGCGCGCGGCGCCGCCGCCGCCGTGCCCGCCTTTGACGTGCTGGTCACCACCTACGAGATGGTGATCAAGGACGCCGCCATCCTGCGCCCCATCCGCTGGAACTACCTGGTGGTGGACGAGGCGCATCGCCTGAAGAATGAGGACTCGGCGCTGTACCGTGAGCTGGCCGCCTGGAGCTTCAAGTCCAAGCTCCTGGTCACGGGAACACCCCTCCAGGCAAGCCCCTCAAGGGGGAAGGGGGGTGATGCTGGGTAGGGTGGGGGTGCGATGTGCCTGTGGTACCAAGAGGGGGGAGACTGAGGAGGTGTACGCACGTCCTAGGGTGCATGGAAATGTCGTTGGGATTGAAGAAGGATGAGGCAGTAACAGGCTTTGCCGTCAAAGGGGAGCAGGCAAGGGGTGATGGTCCCAAAGGCCTGCACATGTGGCTGCATGGGGGGGGGTGAGTTTGCGTACACAGCCCACCACATTGTGTGTTTCGCCCACCCCTAGCCGTACCCCTCCCGATGACTGGCTCGAGCTGCCCACCCTTGCAAACCCAACTGCAGAACAACATCCGTGAGCTCTGGGCCCTGCTCTCTTTCCTGGAGCCGGCCAAGTTCCCCAGCGCGGAGGAGTTTATCGCCAAGTACGACACCACCGACTCCGAGCAGGTGGGTTACTGGGATTCTTGGCGGGGTCATTGGCGGTGGGCCTCATCTGTCACTTCAGAGGTACAGCATCAGCAACGTGGCATGCATTGCAGACTGTCCTGGCATGACGACACCAGCTGTCACCCTCCATTTCCACCCAATCTCTCTGCCTTTGCAGGTGGGGAAGCTGCACGCCATCCTGCGCCCGCACCTGCTGCGCCGGGTGATCAAGGACGTGGAGAGGTCGCTGCCACCCAAGACGGAGCGCATCCTGCGCGTCGGCATGACGCCGCTGCAGAAGCAGTACTACAAGTGGATCCTGTCCAGGAACTACCAGGAGCTGAACAAGGCGAGTGAAGTGTGCGGTCGGCACAGGGATTGTT
The DNA here is from genome assembly GCF_000733215.1 of Auxenochlorella protothecoides. Lineage (NCBI taxonomy): Eukaryota > Viridiplantae > Chlorophyta > Trebouxiophyceae > Chlorellales > Chlorellaceae > Auxenochlorella > Auxenochlorella protothecoides. Next base: position 490,809 of record NW_011934143.1, read on the forward strand.
GTGCCGTGCCTAAAAACTCTGGCATCTTTTGTGTATGCTGAGTCCAAAACGGCCCCCTCCACTCCCCTCGCCAAATCACAGGGCTCCAAGGCTCAGCTGACGCTGCTGAACATCATCATGGACCTGAAAAAGTGCTGCAACCACCCCTTCCTCTTTGACTCGGCCGAGGTGTGTGTTGTGTGCGGCGGGGTGAAGAGGGTCTACATGGGCCTGACTCACACGGTGTCTTTGGAAAAGGGTGGGTGCCGCTCTGCACACCTGCATCGTGATGGCTCATCCCAACTTCCTCTTTTCCTGAGGCCCCCCCCCCGCGCACTACCCCCAGTCTCTACCCCACCCCTCTTTACCACAGGAGATATACCGTCGCAAGGCCCAGTCCGACATGGACGAGGCCTCGCGCCTGGTGCTGACCTCCGGCAAGATGGTGCTGCTGGACAAGTTGCTGAAGCGACTGTATGAGTCAGGGCACCGGGTGCTGGTCTTCAGCCAGATGGTGAGGGTGCTGGACATCCTGGCCGACTACTGCCGCCTGCGCGGCTACAGCACGCAGCGCTTGGATGGGTCAACCCCAGCCCAGGCCCGGCATGCCGCCATGGAGGCCTTCAACGCCCCGGGTGGGTGCCGGGGTGGGTGGCAGTGTGTAGTTGAGGGCGCGGGGGGGTTCTGAAGTAGAATTCTATGGGGGGGCTGAAATGCCGAGCACCTGTGGAGGAACGAGGACTTCTAGGGCGCATGGACCCACTGCAGTCACAAAGGACTCGACCCCGCCTCCATACCACCGCGCAGGCTCGAAGGACTTTGCGTTCCTGCTGTCCACCCGTGCAGGGGGCCTGGGCATCAATCTGGCCACGGCCGACACCGTCATCATCTTCGACTCAGACTGGAATCCCCAGAACGACCTGCAAGCCATGAGCCGGGCCCACCGCATCGGCCAGAAGGACACGGTGAACATCTACCGCTTCGTGACCTCCGGGTCGGTGGAGGAGGACATCCTGGAGAGGGCGAAAGCCAAGATGGTGCTGGACCACCTGGTCATTCAGCGCATGGACACCTCCGGCCGCACGGTCCTGGGCGGACCCCAGGGCGGGCAGTCGGGCACCAAGCTGTTTGGAAAGGACGAAATGGCCGCCATCCTGCGCTTCGGGGCGGAGGACCTGTTCAAGGAGGACGAGGCGGCCACAGCCTCCCAGGGCCAGGCGCTGTATGAAGAGGATATCGACGCCATCCTGGCCCGGTCTGAGGTGGTGGCCAGCGCCAAGGGGGCCGAGGGCGGGCCCGGGGCGGAGCTGCTGGGCGCCTTCAACGTCGCCACCTTCCAGACCTCGGAGAGCGACGCGGAGTTCTGGAAGCGGCTCATACCGGAGTCGGAGGCCGCCGAGGCCAGCCAGGCGGCGCAGGTGGGCGCGGGGTTCATTGGGGTGATGGTGTTGATCCTGTTTGCCCGGTGGTGCAGGGTGAATGGGGCATGGGGCAGCGGTGGGAGGAGGTTCTGCGGGGAATATTGTAGCTTACGAGGCACCGACGAGCACGTGAGAATAACCCCAGAGTAGCGTCCGGGAGAAGACTAAAACTTCCTCCAGGCCAGAAGCCCCTACACCCTGACCTGCCCCCGGGTCCGACAATCAATTGCTGCCGCACGCAGGGTGAGGAGGAGCCGGGCATCCGAACAGCGCGGCTGCGGTTGCTGGAACCAGGCGGCAAGTCGCTCGCCGAGGAGGATGACAATGAGGACGGGGAGGAGGGTGAAGCCCCGGCCTGGAATCCGGGTCCGAGAAAGAAGGGCAAGGCCGCCAAGGCCGCCGCCAGCGTGGAGGGAGCGCATGCCCGGATCTCACGCTGGCCGCCGCCGGTGGACGCCGCGGGGTTTGCGCCAGACCAAGCGGCGGTGGGGCCCCCGCCCTCCGGCTGGCCCTCCGCGCTTTCTAAGAAAGACGCCACGGCCTTCCTCCGTGCCGCACGCCGCTACCTGCACCCCGGCAGGCTGGCCGAGATGGCAGGTGGGGAGGGGGGGGGATGATTTGGTTTGGTTGGGATGTGAAACCGGGTTTCTTGTTTGTGTCTTGATGCTCCCTGTCATGTGCTTTTGGGACATGGAGGGACTGATGTGTGAGCTGCTGGCTCATCGTGGTCCCAGTCTCACACCCCTTACCCTCACTCCACGCAGCTGACACGGGGGGCCTGCTGGCTGCTGCCCCTCAGGATGCGGTGCGGGCGCTCTGGTTTGGGCTGCGTAAGGGCTGTCGCGACGCAATCGAGGCAGCCGCCGCGCAGGCGGGGCCGTCGCCGTCTGGCAGCGAGCGGGCGCCGGAGGCCCACCTGGACTTTTTCGGGGTAGATGTCAAGGCCGCCGAGTTTGAGCACATGGCCGTCGGCATGTTCCTGCTGAATAGCAAGCTGGCTGGGGCGGGGGTGAGTTCCTTTGATAGTGGTTTTATAGGACGGGGGGAGGGAGGGCTTCATGCTGGGCAGTCTGAGCTCATCACTCAGGCAAGATGCTTTGGACTCTTGCGCTGGTTCACTTGACCAATCGGCGCAAGGGCGGGAGGCGACGCTCAGATGTGTGTGTGGGGGGTCCACCTGGGTGACTGGCCAGTCTGGCTGTCACCCTGCTTTACCAACCCGCCTCACACCTGCAAATTACAGGGGCGTGGCCAGCCCGGCGGCTTCCGGCTGGAGCCGGGGGAGACCGCGCCGCAGACGCAGTGGATGAAGGCGTGCGGCTGGGGCGCAGCCCAGGATGCATGCCTGCTGGTGGGCGTCCACCGACATGGCATCGGGCACTGGGACAGGTGTGTGAGCATGGAGAGTGGAGGGCTGGCGTGGCAAACGACGTGTGGTAGGACGCCTGGCGAGTGAGAATGCGCCAGGCAGCTCTTGTATATGACTGTATGGATGCACCTTTCCCTCTCAGGCAGCAGGCATAGGTTCCTGCCATTTGCCACTCACAACCCACACTCTTTATACCCCCAGGCTGATTGAGGACCCGGAGCTGGGTCTGGAGCCATGGCTGGTGAACGCCGTGGGGCCGCCCAGCGCGGAGGGGAGGGAGGCCGGCGCAGCCATGCCCAAAGGTGCTCGGCGGCGCTTTGCCAGGGTGTTGATGTTGCTGACATCGGTGTGCGCTATTGTCTCTTGGCCAAGCCACGGCCTGCGGACCCACCTTTGCCCATCGTGTCATCATCCCATGCAGCATCTTTCCTGGAGACGAGAGTGCATGCACTACTGCGCCAGCTGGAGAAGATGCACCGGCGGCCTGTCAAGGCTGCGCCGGCACGGCGGCCGGGGTCCGCATCGCCGGCGCCCAAGCGCGCCCCCGGCAGCGCACACCCTGCAGGAAAGAAGGGCGCCGGGGGCCCGTCGCCCCTAACCCTGGAGCAGGCCGAGACCTTGCTGGGCGGGGAGACCATGACGCTGGTGCGAAAGCTACGGACCTTGGAGCGCAAGGGCGCCGAAATGGCCGCCAGCCTCGTGGCGATGAAGACAAAAAAATATTTGGGCGATGTGGGCCGAAGGTGTGAGGCTCTTGTGCCTTGGTAACCTTTTGCTTATCTGAGGCAGGAGGGAAGGGTTGTTACATTTTGGTGTTTCTCCCCATCTGGGACCCATGACACAACATATTGTTGCCGTGAGAGCAGCACGTATTGATCAGCCTGCGCCCTGCCAAACCATGTGGCAGCTGCTGATGTCCCTCACATGGATTTCTCCCCTTCTTCCAGGGTGGACGAGGTCGCAGGGGCCAGCAACGACCCACACCTGAAGGCCCGCCTGTGGGCCACAGTCTCCCTGTTCTCAGAGAACAAATTCACTGGTGACAAGCTGGCCGAGGAGGCGGCGCGCCTGCAGGTGAGGCGGCAGGTGTGGGCTGTAGCTGGGGATTTGTGGGGAGGGGTTACGCAGGTTTTACTGCACTGCGCTGTTGGAAACAATCCTGTTTGGTTGTTTGTGTGTGTCTCAAATCCCCCCCTCCCCTCATCTCACATCAAACCACAGAAGCCATAGCTTCTGGTAGAACCTGCGGATATGCGCTGGGGCCAGCCACGGTGTCTTCCCATCGGAGAGCGTCATCTCGCGTCATTTCTTGAGATGGCCCACCCTTGCTACTCTGCTGCTGCCCCTCCCACTTCTCAACCCAAGTTTTGACCACCCATCACCCACCCCTTGCTGGCAGTGTTTCCATTTACATAGGACAAATTGGTACTGTACCGAGAGTTGTAATACAGGGAGTTGTGTTGTGCAAGCTGGAGAATCGTTGGCGGCAGAGGTGGGGTCGCAGCCGGGCTGCACAAGGTCACAAGAGATTTGGGGGAGCGGGATTTGGGTACCAGCCGGAGCCCCCACCGATCCCTCACTTGCGCTTGGTGTCCAGGGGCGCCCTGAACTTGACAAAGTCGATGTCGGGCATGAAGGGCTGCAGAACCTTGGGCACCCTGCAGGTATTGCGGTTGTGAAATATAATGGGTGGGCTGCTGCGGCGGAGTGTAATTGCGCCCTCAGGCTGGCATGCACAAAACCTTCGCCCCAGGTACAGCAAATCTGACGCCGCACCTGATGCCCTCTGGCGTCTGGTGGTTCTCCAGGATGCAGCACAGCGTCCGCTCCGTTGCTGTCAGGGTGGAGTTGAGCAGGTGCACGTACTCCTTTTTGGTCTCACCGGCGGGGCCCTTGGGGGTGCGCATGCGGATGTCTAGGCGCCGCGACTGCATGACTTGTGGTGGGGGGTTTATAAGACGGGCTGGCTGCTCGCCACCAGGTGCATCACCTCAGTGTGAGGACACCAGTAACACCGCCTATGCAGGGGAAAGGTCCCCATGAGCACCTCCCTTCGAGTCTTGGTAACAGAGCAACTGCCTTGGGATGTCCCTCCAAAACTATCCAGGGTTCCTTGCCTTTATCTGCCCCACTCACTCACACATCCCCTGCCCACAGCAGTCTCCATACCTGGTAGTCGAGGCAGTTGCTGCAGGAGACCAGCTCCCTGTAGGTCTGGGAGGCCGGGAACCACGCTTCCAAGTCGTACTTCTTCGCGGCGGCGTTGTTCAGCTCCCCAGACACGATGTTGACCACCCTGTTCACAGGGGGTCGGGGGTCGCAAGTGAACAGGCAGGTCATGCCATGACAGCGAGTGGGTGAGTCATGGTGCACATGAAGGGCAGTGAACAAAGCAAACCAGGCTGCTGTTGGTCCCGGCTGTAGGATTCGCCTTCCTCTGCGTCTTGCAATGCCCCCCTCTGCCCCACGCCTCCTTCCTCCTCCCACCTGCCCACCCCGCCCCCTTCCAACCAAAACCACCCCCACCTGTATGGCAGGTCCAGGCTGGCATAAAACTCCTCCGAGTTTGTGATCATCTCCTCAAAGGCGCGCCAGGAGGCGTCCTCGGCGGGGGAGGTGATGACGAACTGCTCCACCTTCTCGAACTGGTGCACCCGGAAGATGCCCAGCGTGTCGCGCCCGTGGCTGCCCGCCTCCTTCCGGAAGCAGGTGGAGTAGCCCACGTACTTGACGGGCAGCTCGCCTGGCTCGAACCAGCCCTTGCGGTGCAGGGCACACAGCGGCTGCTCCGCCGTGGCGATCAGGTACTTGTCCGCTCCCTCCCCACTCACGCGGTACAGCTCCTCGTCAAACTGGCTCAGCTGCGCGCACTCCGCCATGATGTCCTTCTGCATGAAGAAGGGCGTCTGCACGGGAACGAAGCCGCGCCGGTATGCAAACTGCGCGAGGGGGGGGGTGCGATGTGAGGGGGTGGGGTCGAGGTTGTGAGCTCCGGGCATGGGGCCGGGGGGGCCAGGCTCGGTCAGGTGGGGCGATGAGCCGAGGCACGGCTCGACGCCCCCCCCTGAACAGCACTGAATCCAACGAGGCCAAAACACGACCACGCACCTGCAGCGCGTAGTTGATCAGCGCCTGGTTCAGGAGCACGCCCTCGTTCTTCAGGTAGAACCCGCGGCTGCCTGCGATGATGGACGCGTGGGTGTGCCCGAGCTGCGACGGCTGCAGGATGGGGGCACGCGTTCAACTCCTTCCCCGGGCTTGGGGCTGGGCACCATACACCTTGCTGGTCCACCGTGAGTCCGAAAGCCCACCTGCCACCACGGTGCCTTGGTCCAGCTCGGCAATGCCCAGCCGCTGTACGAGGTCGACGTGGTTGAGCATGCCCTCCGCGGGGGCGGGTGTCCCCACCTCCTTCACCACCACATTGTTGTCCTGCGGGGTGTGTGAATGAGTGGGACGAGGTCAAGAGGGTGCGGCCGATGCGGGAGCAGGGTCCCACTCTCAGGGCATGAGGGGGCGATCGCGCACAGAAAAGTACGATGCCGGTCATCCCCGGCAGGAACGCCAAGCAGGCAGCCATCAGAACTCGAGTGTGTCGGCATGTGCTTGCGCAGTCCGATGGTTGATCCTTGAGTGATGTGAATTTCATCATCTGGCTGATTCGGCAGGGGGGGCAAGGGATCCTCTCCACCGGCCGCCTTCGCCGACCCTCCCCGCCGCCACAATTCCCAACCCCAGCCCCGCGCCCTGTGGCAGTATCATCTCTCCCCCCCGGAAGTAGTACCTCGTTGTCGGACACAGGCACGGTGTCATGCACCAGGTTGCCGATGGGAAGCAGCGCGCTGTCGCGGGCTTCCGCCAGCTCCTTCTCCCTGTCCTCCAGCTCCTTGATGCCCCCCTTCATGGCCTTGGAGGCCTCCTGCAGCTCTGTGGCGTCCTGCTTGGCCTACAGAGTTGGAATAAAGGGAGGCTAGGTGGGCGACAGCAGGGACGCACGAAACAAAGGGCAGCCCACCAGGCAGTACACGGCCCCCTGGGTGAGCGCGGGTGCCATCCATCCCGATCGGTTCACCTTGCGCAGCTCCTTGATCTCGTTCACCAGGCGGTTGAACTCCATCTTGGCGCCGTCCAGGCGGCCGCGCACTGCGAAGGAGCAGGGGCTTGGGAGGTTGGGAGCCCGAAACTCCCGCCTTCAGCTCTGCGCTCGGGTGCCTGAACACCATGCCCCTGGTGCTACACAGAGCTCTCTGCTGCAAGGTCTTGCTCACCATCCCTCCACTCGGAGTCCAGCTCCACTACGCGGTCCACCAAGGCCACGTCGGCGTACCGCCGACGCTGGGACTCCCGCACGACCTCGGGATCGCCCCCCTTCTCTGCGGGAGTGTGATGTAGCCCGATCGATCACTCGCATTCATACACAGCGGCCTCGTGTACGGCGGGCCCGGTCATTGCGGCTGGCGCACCTGGCCTGAAGATGTTGATGTCCAACATACTGAGCTACCCCAGCTTCTGCGCAGGACAATGTTATGGGGTGCCCTCTTCACTCGGTACGAGAGATGGCAGCTTGCCACTGGAATGCGCTTCTCAGTCGCCTAGTGCTCTCCATTCGCCAGCGGCGAGCAGGCGTCCTTTCCATCTCATGCCTGGAGCACATGCTGAAGGTCTGCAACTGAGCATCCTCCTCGATGGACTCTGATTAGGACCATCGAACGCGTGCATGAAATAATGAGAGCTTTAAAAGTCAATGGAAATAATCTCGGGGCGCCTCAGACATCCACGCATGCTATTTTAGCCCGTTAGCGAGGTGGTCGAGGTTTGTACTGCCCCTTCCTCATGCTCACGCGGGAGGGTGATGCGACTTTGAGAGCTCATGAGTAAGAACAAGTCGTTTGCATTCGCCAAAGCCGGTCTGCCCTTCATCGTGCTGACCGTCGGTGGCTGGGTCGGTCTCTCGAAGACCATTCAAGGCCGAATTGATGCCCAGGTAGGATGCGGGTGTATGATGCCAGGGATCATCACAGTGATGGTCTTTGTTTTGTGATGATACCACAAGATCACATCTTATCCGCAACTCTCCCCGTGAATGATGCACCCGTAGGAGGCTCAAACCAAGGAGCTGAACCTGCATGCACCGGCAGCCAAGCAGCGCTCCAAGAAGTTTGATCTCCATGAGGAGATGGACCGGCTGAGGGCCAACGTGGACATAGATCACTATGAGCTGAAGCCTGTGCCTCGTCTGCCCGATGAGGATGAATGACGGCGCGGGCTGCCGGTCATGCAGGAGGAGCTGTTGGGGGGCCACCACGCGGCACCCTGGCGATCCTTGTGCGGGGGGGTTGCAGTGCTTACAGGAGTCTCCCTGGTTTTCCTCACAGACACTTGTGCATCTGTTGCCCGCCAGATGCAGGTCTTGGCTCCGCAGACCCCGTCCAATTCCCATTCTGGAGAGGGACGAGTGTTCATTGCTTCGCATACCCCCAGCCAAGCACACAGGGTGCGTACTCCATGACACCACATCCTCCCTACACCTCGTCGGTGTCTTGCCACACATGTACATACATTCCGCTCGACTGTATCAATCCGTGGAGCACATGTCAGCACAGAGGGGTCGGCAATACAGTGCCAAAGGGATGTACACCAGGTGAGCTGTACAGGCAGGCATGCAGGTATAGCATGATGAGGAGGGACCAGGGGGAGGCCCAGCGCCCTGGCCTGCCATGCACGGGAGGCTACAGTGCGTGCATAGCAGGGAGGAATCCAATGCGGCAGAGAGGTGTGGTACATGAGGCAGGGTCATCCCCTATACATGTGTACAGTCACGATTGCACAAGCAAGGGGGTCTGTGGCGGGCAGGCGCCACCGTCAGCCCCGCTGCTTGCCCCAGCGCGCCTGGGTCTGCTGCCCGGGGCTGGTCTTGGAGCGGCCGTACTTGAGGGCCGCCACACGCGTCGTGAGATCGTGCAGCTTCTGCTTGTCAGCATACCTCAGGCCAAGCGCGATCAGGTGCTCGTGTTCCTGGGCACAGGGGCAAGCCAGTGGCTTGAATGAGCCCAGGGGAATGGCTGTGGCTGCTATCTGGGCTTGCTCCGCTGGTGTCCCCCTCCACAAACCCAGCGCACGTCCCTTTTCCACCTTGGTCTTCATGCCAGCCAATCCCACATCCACCCACCTGCTCCTCGATCTGCGCCATCATGTTCACCCAAGCCTCGACCGACTCCAGTTCCTCCAATTCATCGGGCGAGACAGCGACCTGCACCGGGAGAGAAGCTGACTGTGAAGCGCCTCGGATCGCACAGCCAGGTGAGCAGTGGGACAGAGATGGCCGTTCGCGAGGATACTAGAGCACAGGAGCTGAGTGATGAGCGCCATCGAATCCTGCTGGGGTCTCAAACAACGCGGCACACGGGTCCGTGGTGAGGTCGGGGTTCCGGAGGGTCCTCTTCGGTCACCTTCCGAGTTACCCCTCAACCCATGCACTGTCATACAGGGTCCGCTGTGGGATGACGGGCGATGGCGCCATCTCACCTCAGAGGGGTTGTTGAGGTCAAAGGGATCATCGGGTAGGGCAGGAATGGTGACAGGTGCCGAGGCAGGTCGGAACTCTGGTGCAGCTGCGTTGAGGCCTGAGCCCATCCTGAGGGACTATGGTTCGGATACTTGGCGTTGTCTTTAGTGCTCCGAGGTGTCTCCGCTTGCGGTGCTGGCGCTGCCCGGCTCGAGTCCCATACTTGTAAGGGTCCGCGACAGTCTCAGAGAGCACTAGAAAGTTCGAATACGGAACCCTTTCGGACGATCCCAGGATAGGTGCGCTGTCGTTTTCCTTCTGAGGGGTCGCCATAGACAGAGGCAGGGGCAGGACGTATCGCTGGGCTACTTCCCCGGCCCTCAATGCTGTCGTGGAACATTGCTCAGGCGTCCTGCCTTGTTGTGAGCTTGTAATAACAGCAAGTGCACAGCGTCAGCATAGTAAGCCCCTTTTGCCTTGCAGACTCGACCCCCACCATGAGCACTGTTAATAAGTTACAAGACCAGTCCTGTTCAGGCAAGTGCACCATGGGGTGCACAGAAGGATTTCCAACGACACTGTTCAGGTTGCATGCAAGTCATGGGGGGAATCCCTGCAACGGGCAGCCCACCAGTCCAGTAGGGCAGATGGCGGGTGCAGAAGGGGTGGGAAGCACGACTGTCTCCTCAAGCACAGGGATATGTTCATAGGAAGGGGGGGTCCTGCTACAAAGTGGGCGCCGAGCGCAAAGGGCTGTCAGCCGAGTATCTGTTCTGCGAGAGCAAGCCCCGGGACAGGGCTGCCTCCACTGCCTCACGAAAACCAGGGAGGGGTGGGCAGGGCGGATAAGCATTCAAATGGGGAAAAGGGAGGAGGGCTGGGCCGATAGCGGGCTCACGCGTCAGGGTAGATCGGGCTCGACACGATACTCGCCCGCGCAGGTGGCCAGTTGTTGCGCGCCGACAGCAGCCGAGCCAGGCCCCACGGACGGTGTTCAGGCAAAAGCCAGAGAAGGGGGAACAGGGGGGGTTACGAGGATTACCTAAGGAAAGTGTACAGGGTTCCAAGCTAGCACTTGTGCGCAACCTGGGAGTGGAGGGCAGAAGAGGTGTGCATCGGTATGAGAGCCATCCTTGGTCCATGGAAACTGGCCGACATCTTTGCCGCACAATCGCCCCATCAGCGGGTGTGCCACTCGCTCATACTGAGGCGCCACACACAGGCCACAGGCCTGCCACAGAGACTCTGGATCAAATCATCGCCGCACACACCTTTGTGGCTGCAGGGTCTACTCTGCCCTACTGCGAGGCCCGGGCCAGCGCCACGGCTGCCTCCCAGCCGGCGGAGCTGCCGCCGTTGGCGGCCAGCAGGCCCAGCACCCGCTGCAGCGCTTCAGCAGGGAGCATGCCGTGCAGTCCGGGAGCCTCCGGCGCCAGGGGCGAGGGCCCGGGCGCCACTTGCTCCCGTGCGGCGTGGGACGCCGAGGACGAGTCGGAGCAGGTGGGCGACCGCGCATACACTTCCTCCGCCTGCTTCCCGCTGGGGATCCAGCGCTGCTGCCGCCCATCCCAGGCCAGGCTGAGCAGGGGGGAGCTGCGGGAGCCGGTCAGCGCGCGCAGCGCGGAGGACTGGGCGGCGGCCGGGGCGACGGGGAGGGCACGACGCCAGGCGGCCTGGCGTGCATGGGCATCCGCACCGTGCGGCTCGCGGGCGTTGCGGGCGTT
>NW_011934143.1:502712-510614 GCF_000733215.1 Auxenochlorella protothecoides
TCGCCCTCCAGCTCCTCCCGAGTCCAGCCGCTGCCCGAGGTCAGGCACAGGGGCCCCGGCTCGGCGGCCATGGCGCGCAGCGCCACCGCGGCCAGCTCCGCCTCGTAGCTCTGCAGCGGAAAGTTGGTCAGCGCGTCGGCGCCGTTCAGCTCCAGGCAGGCCACGTCGTAGCGGCGCGCGGCTGAGGCCTCGTCCCGGAAGCTGCCCAGCAGCTGGAAGCGGCTGCCGTTCCACAGCTCCGCCAGCCAGGCCTGGTGCGCATCAGACCAGCTGACGCCGCGGAAGCCGGAGGCGCCGATGGCGGCGCCGCCCTGGAAGTCGTGGTCGCCCGGGACGGGGAAGGCGCCGTACTGGGAGCGCGGGAAGTTGGTGGGGGCGTCGGGACCCCTGGTGGCGGGGGCGGGGGCGGGGTTGAGAAGGGGATGGGGTGAGGGCGCAGTCTTGATCATTGCATGGAATCTCGAAGCTCAACCGACAGCTTCCCACACACATGCTCTCAGCTTTACAGATCACGAACAGCGCCAGCACACACCTGATGCGCAGGACAGCCTCGTCGTAGGCGCGGGCAGCGTCTTCCTCGCCCTCAAAGTATCCCAGGTGGTGCACCTCGCTGCCCTTCCACACCTGCGCCCGCCACTTGGCGCAGTTGGAGTTCCAGCTCACCCCCCTGAAGCGGGAGGTGCCCTTCACGGGCTGCACCCGCGACTTGCCCGCCTTGCGCGGGGAGGGCGGGGGGCGGGCCAGGGGGCTCGCCGCGCGCGGGCCAGGGGCTGTGTGGCGCACGGGGGGCGTGCCGGGGTCGTGGTAGACCTCTGCCCCTGACGCGTAGAGCTCCGGGAAGTTGAGCTTCTGCAGGTTGCCATGCAGGCGGACTGCAGCGGCGATGGTGGGAGGGAGGGAGGAGATTTAGATTTGAGCAGGACAGGCTGGCTTGGAGTGAGGTACATTGTCAATAGACATGCTCGAAGGATTGTGGAAAACTGCATGGCTCTACACCTGGGCAGCCATTGTCATGAAGCAAGAGAAAAGCACCAAATCTCTGCACCTCCCTACGCATGAGACCACTGGACTGCAGGCAATGTGCACAGGGCCTGTCGCAATCCCATACCCCTCCAACATACCGGCATATGTGTCGTACGCATGGGCAGCAGCTTCCTCGCTGGTGTAGTAGCCCAGAAACTTCTGCTTGCCACCCTCGTAGATGCGAGCCTCCCACTTGGAATTGGACTTGTGCCAGACCACGCCGCGATATTTGGAAGGTCCTCCACGTACGCCGAGACCCTGGCGGGGTCGGCGGGCCGGGGCAGACGAAGGCGTGGTGCGAGGGCTGCAAGTGGTTGGGGGGGCAGAATCACGTGAGAAGCTGCTAGAGGGGCAGCAGTGCGAACGCCCACCACAGAAACTGTCACGACAAAACATGCACTGCTGGCACAGAAATGCTGCATTGTATACTCCAGGCCATGTAACAACTGTCACACAGGCTTACTTTCCCCTTTCAAGCAGGAGGCGCCATTCTGTACCTGAACTCTGGGTCGGTGTCGTCCCCTCCATCGTCCATGGCCACATACTTTGGAGTGTGCAGGGTGGACGGTCTTCTAGATCTTTTGGCTGGTGGATCATCCTCGTTCGTCTCTGTCGACGTCTGGAAGAGGGCCGGGGCAGGCCGGTCCACGAGCTTCATGTGTGGTCGCACGCCTGTCAAGGTGGGCTCATCGGTCCTGTAAAAATACGGCGATGGGGACAAGAGTGGGGGAAAGGTGAAGGATACCATAGAGTTTGGCCGTGCAATTTCGACCTTGTAGAAGGAATACATAAGCGTATCGGAATGAGAGAAGGATGGGAAGGGGAGGCAGGACAAAAGTCCCACGACACGCGGAAGGTGGTGTGTTCGGGGATGACGTTACCTGCCCCCCACATTCCCGAAGATATTGCCTCATCGATCGCCATGGGGGCTCTCCGCTCCACCCCCGGAATCGGAAACAAAGCATAAAAAATAACACGGTGGGGAAGGGGAGCACGGCCGACGGGTTGGCCAGAAGTCTGGGACTCCGCAAAGTCTGGAAGCCCCACCAGCGGAGGAAAATCTTGGGGAGGAGAGCACTTGTGCCGGGCCCTCCGAGAAAACCACACGCAGCGCCGAAGAAACATAGTGCCAAGGTCCATTAGAATGAAACCACAATACTGCTGCGCACCTGTGCCAGGGCGCTGTCATGTCGAGAGCGAGTGGTGTGTGCTGGCTCGGCGTCATATCGGAGGCCAGTCGGTCACGCGTGTCCAGTGTTTGCGGAGCCGGATGGTCCAGATAGGTTGTGGGCGCGCGTGGCTGGCAATAAATTTAGCCGGAAGATGTCTTTGGAGGGGTCGAGAAGCGGGCTGAGCACTAGTATTCTGAGGTGAGAATGTTGAGAACCTGGCCGGAAGTACCTCGGAAGAAAGTTTACGTCATAATTACTATGCTCTGTGCTGACCATTGGCGCGTTAATATCGGCGATTCCATACTCGACGCCTTTGGCGCACGGTTGAAGAATGTATCCGCGCAACCCTTACAGAGAACGATGAAACCGGTGCAAGACACGACGAGTAAATCATTCGCCCAACCTCAGTCAGGACCTGGTCTGGGTATCGCCCTGGCTGCTGTTAGCAGCCCTCCAGCTTAGACAGGCAACTGCGTCAACAGGACACGATAGGGATGAGGCATACATCAAGATCTCTGTTCTTAGGCTGCGTTCGACCTATGCAGCTTGTCTGCTTCCCAGTGCTTGAACACTGTATTGTTGCAGGTCCAGGGTATTGGGGTTTACATGTCCGGAGAAACTGGTTCCAAAAGGGTCTTGGATTGGCACCCCATTTGCACAGCAGAGTTGCCAAATATTTATTTTCTTCAGGATCTGGGTCTGCTGCGGTCTTGCACGACTCCACGCAATCACCAGCATCTAGCCTTGGCAGGGCGCGAGATCCAAAAATCAAACCTGCGCGCGACGACTGTTCGCCAGGCAGCAACAGAATTCCCACCCCAAGGTCGTCGATTCCCCGATGGCTGTGCTGCCTGAACCTTCTATGCCACTAACGTCCTATTTTGACGCTGCACGGGACGGGGCTTGCTGAGATCGTTCCCAGATCCCGGCCCCGTGGACTGCCGGGATGGGCACGGGCGACTACCCCGCCGAGCTCCTGGCCGGGTGCTCCGGCACCAGCCTGCATCTATGGAGGGTGAGTAATGTGAACTCCAGCCCTCCTGTGCCCAACAGTCACCCTGGTCAGCAGCCCCTGGAGGTCGTGGCGTGGAACCGGAACAACAAGGTGGTCGCGGGGGCACGGGCCGATGGCAGCGTCTCCCTGTCGTACAGCAATGGCGAGGCCATGAGCGTGCTGAACCGTCCTGCCGGCTCCAGTGCGATCGTCACTCCCACCGCCCTGGCGTGGGCCAGCGGGTCCAAACGACTGGCAGTGGCAGGCAGGAGCGGCGCCATTGGCGTGCACGACATGACCAACAAGGTAGGCGACAGGATCGCCTGTCATTCGCTCGTACATGCTGGCTTTGGATGGCACATCAGGTGGAGCGTGGGCTGTTGGCGCCGCACACCCACCAGTGCTCACTGGGGTGACGCCGCGCCAGCCGTGCCTTCCAAGACCCGGCCCGTCCCCTTCCCACCACCCGCCCGCCCACCCTTCCCGTCCCTGCAGGCATGCACCACAGTGCATCTCCCGGAGCCCATAGCGGCTCTGCAGTACCACCCTGCTGACCGCTTCCTGGCAGTCTGTGGGTGAGAGATGGGGGTCGGTCAGCCTTGGGACCAATGCGAGGGGGGTCCAGCCTCCTCCGCCTCCTGCACACCCCAACGCAAGCCTTTGCTGATACGGAAACACTCCCCCCCTCGACTCTCGACTCCCAGTGGAGCCTCGGCCACGCTGTTGGACAGGGACCTGCGGCCTGTTGGCCAACTGACCCCGGAACCTGGCATGGCGCCCGCCACATGCATGCACCTGGACTCCAGCTCGGCTTGCCTGACCCTGGGCCACGCCGACGGCAGCCTGAACGTGTGGGACCTGCCCTCCCGGCGGACTGTTGCCGCCTCCCAAGCGCTGGGCCGTGGGGGGATCTGCAGCGTGTCCTCTCCAGCCGGCGACCCGAGCTCCGTGTACGCTGCCGCCAAGGATGGCAGCGTGTGGTGCCTGGTGAGCGTGGGTGAAGGGTACGAGGCGGGGAAAGTAAGCAGAGACACCATCCCCTGGCGCAGCAAGTGTCTCATGCTTCTTCTTATTGGCAACTTACAACGGCTCCAGATAGGCCATGCGGCTGCCGTGTTTGCAGCACCACATTGCACCCTTCCGGCCCGGCACGTGCGCTGCAGGATCGACGGACTCCAGGTTCAAAGCCTGCTGCCCTAGTCAGACTGGGCACCCCGCTCACCGCTTTTGACTTGAAGGAGGACCACTCCATCTTTGCGGCTGGCACCGCAGGTTTGTTGGTGGGTCCTTGTGAGTGTCCTTGGGGGAGGCAATGGCAGTGGACCTCAATGCGTTCCCCTGGGCACGCATCGCGTGGCCAGGCAGGCGATGAGGACATAGGTGGCGCGGGTGTGGGCGCTCCCCTGCCCAGCCTCATGCCCTACCTGGCGCCGCACTCCCCCTCCAATGTACTCGAGACTACCCTTCATCCACGAAAGTCCTACCATCTCCGCACTCACAGAGGGCATCGTGTACCTGTATGACCCCCGCGCCCCTGCTGGGCCCCTGGCCGCGCTTTCCTCGGGCTCACGCCGGCCCATCACCGGCCTGCACTGGCAGCACTGCTACCACAGCCCTCCCTCCCGGGCTGGCAATGACGGGAGGGCTGGCCAGGAAACCCGCTCTGCCCGGCCCAGCGATATCGCATCGAGCGGCAAAGCGCCGACAAATAATGCTGGCCAGTCTGGCACTGCCCTTGGCCCCTCGTCTCGGAGACCAGACGCGCTGCCTGGCCTGCCGGCTGACAGCGTTGCCGCGGCCGGGGTCTGTACGTCGCACAGCACACTTGCCAACCTCGGTGGGGCGGGGCATGTGGGAGGACAGCCGACGGGGCCCTCCGACCATGCTGCCACATCTGGCACCGAGGCCAGCAGAGCGGTGGACGCGGCTCGGTGTCGTGAGGCGGCGGGGGCCCGGGCGGCAAGCGGGGCGGCTGCGGCTGGGCTTGCCCATCCGGAAAGCCTGAACGTGACGCCCTTTGTGGGGTTCAGGCATGGCGTGGGCCCAGCAGGCAGCACGGCGCCTAGCGCAGGGGCAGCTGCGCTCGAGGACATTCGCAGGCGGCTGCCGTTGGCGATCGGGTCGCGGTGGGGCACCGAGGCCGGCCAGGACCGGGCGGCTGCCACGCCTGCGCCCCAGGTCACGGCGAGGGAGTGGAGCGAGGGGCCCAGGCGGGAGGCAGCCAGAGAGGGCGGCGACGCTGGATCGGCAGGCGGCGCGCACGGTCCGCGCCCGCACACCTCCGAGCCGACGTCGAGCACGGCCAGCGCAAATGCCAACCCAGCACTGCAGCGCGCGCCCTCAGGCGCGCGCCTGTCGTCCCCCGCCAAGTCATCGCCCGGGACGGACTCTGGGAAGAAGGGGGCGGACACGGCGCAGGAGGGCTGGCGGATACCTGCTGTGGCCCGCGACTCGCCGCCGCGCAGCTTCCGACCGGGGCGAGAGGCGGCCGAGGGCCCGGGCTCGCCCGACGGCAGCAACGAGTCGGTGCGGCCCATGGAGGAGGACTCCCTCCTTGGGACTGCACCGGCACAGGGCGCAGCAGCAGGGTCGCCGCTGCGCAGGCAGCCGCCCCCCCCGCTAGCCAGCGTGTCTCGGGATGACCTCCTGGCCCTGCACCTCGACATGCTCAACCAGTTCCAGGTGGGGTGGACAGCTGGGCTAAAGGGGGAGGTATTCGAGGCGGTCCCATAAGGGAGCGTCGCTTTGTTAATGCCGCCCGCGTCCACTCCCCCTCACCCTACCCCTCTGCACGATCCTTTCCCAGGCCCAGCGCATTCACATGGAGGAACTGTTGAAGGAGATGGGGAGCCGTCAGGACCAGCTGTCGGCCGAGCTTTCCAGCTTGCGGCAGCAACTGGGCTCGCTGCTCACGCAGAGGAACGATTTGCGCTGGCTGTGAAGCTGTGCCTCTGATGACACAGGCTGTAAGGCTGAGCCCTTGATGGCGCTGGTGCTAGTCAGCACTGAACAGAAGCATGCTTGATGTCCGAGTCCCCACAAGAACCTCCTGGGACGAAGGCGCCGCGCTGTGAATCCCTAGAACTGCACCGCACTTGCCCCGGTATCTGTCCCAGGCTTGTTACACACCAAAAGCAGCAGGCCAGGTTTAGCGCACGAGGCATGCTTGAGCACACAGGGCAACTATTCTGGAGCGAGAATTTATGGCCAGTACCTGCAAGCCTCGTGGCGACATGCGCCCTCAAGGTGTTAAGCTCACTCCTCCACCTTGTCGATCTCCGCGAACGAGAAGGGCGCAAACTTGTACCCATCGCCTGAGGCATTGGAGGGAAGGAGAGGGAATTTGCTAAAACATGCTTGTCATGATCTCTCCATGTCTCGCATGCCAAGCACCGAGGCACGCCATGCGGCGGGAAAAGGGCCCCAGACTGCAGAAGGAAAGCACGCCACATCATGAAACAGCCATGCCAATGCACGCATTCCCCCCCCCACCCTAACAATCCCTCATCTTCCATATCTACTCACCAAAGTAGTGCTTGCTCTGGAACTCCACCCAGTGCAGACGAAGGGCATGCAAGAAGGCGGACAGCGACTCCATCAGCATCAGCACGGAGATGGTGGCCACCAAGAAGACATAGAACCCTGTGGGAATGGGTGCGTGCATCATCAGGGTGCGGTCCTGCCAGATCCCTGGAAAGGATGACTGCGCATGCCCCGGGCGCTGCCCTGACCAATGCAGATCCTAGACCTCCTGAAATCACCCACCCACCCCACTTCCCATCCACAACGCAACGAAAACTCCCCGCACCAATCACGATGGCGATGGGGTTGCCGCTCTTGATGGCGGCCATGAGCACGCGGTCGTAGAAGACGGCGGAGAGCTGGGAGTGCGCCAGCGACAGCGCCCACAGGCGCAGGTAGGATGCCGTGTTGGAGACGGAGCCCAGCACGAACTCAATGGCGTGGATGGCCTGGTGCACCATGACCTCCCCAAAGTCAAACTCCTCGGAGCCATGGGAGGCGCCGTGCCCAGCGGGCACAGCATGCCCGCCCTGCTGCTGCCCCGCCTCCAGGCCCAGCTCGGCGCCGCCGGCGACCGAGGGGTCGTCGTCGGAGAAGCGGGCATAGCTGAAGTCATTGTCTTCGGGGGCCAGCAGGCCGTAGGATGCATCCTGTGGGTGGTTTGGTGTTTCGTGGGTGTTAAGGAACTGGCAGGAAGAGCAGCGGGGCGGGAGTGCTAGGCCCTTTGGCACCTAGGATGCCTACCGCATATCCCCAAAACTGACAGCCCCTTTGATGCCCAGATCAGGCAAACTCTCCGGCAAGGAGGACCCACATCTCCCATTCCGATGCCCTTTGCTCAGGGACATACATCCCCGGAGGGTCAGTGACCTCAAACTCCCTCCCCTCCCCCTCATGCCCACGACGCACCCTGGACTGCCGGCGCTGGCTGCGCTTGCGCAGGATCAGGGGCTTGGGCAGGAGCATCCAGGGCACCGCGATGAGTGCCGCCAGCACCAGGACGACCTGAACAAAGGCCTGGCCGCGGTACATGTGGTTTTCGGGGCACTGCCCGCTGCAGTCCACGTTGCCGGGCTGCAGGAACATGTAGATCATGACATGGTACAGGTCGGTGGTCACGCCCGAGGCCCATTTGGCCAGGATGAGGACCACCAGGTACCCAAACAGGCTGTTCAGGAAGATGACCTGGGG